>NC_043014.1:31435675-31490675 GCF_006345805.1 Octopus sinensis
TTTGAGCTTGAGTTGTAAAGGGCTGTAAATGTTTAATAATAAAAGTAAATGCAATCAGAATGAGAAATCAATTATTACAGATAATAAACAACAGTCAAATTATCTGGTGTTTACCCATTTATTTATTCTAGCATCAGTGCAATGCTTTCTTGTAAATCTAGCTATTCCAGATTGATGGAAATAAATGCCCTTTCTCCCTCCCTGTTTTTTTTAATGCAAACATTGAAAACGGAAGTCAAATCCTCTAGTTAGTCAGGTAGACTGAACAAGCAAAGTTATAAAACCTTGACCAGCAACAAATTACAGTAAATGTACAGTTAAGTTCTGAGATGTTGGTATTCAACAAGAGCAAACATTCTAAAGCAGATCAGACACAGTAAGGGTACGTGAAGTAAGAGTACATGAAGTGAGTTCAGGAATGACTGAACAAGTTACAGGATTTCAGAGATGTATTTGCCTGGTAAGTGATTTGATCTGAGATTGTGTGTTGAAACTAAAACAATTACAGGATGGAAGATAAGTATTAGCCTTTCAAAAGCGCAAAGACTTAAATTCACTTAATCTGTTAGCATTTAAACCGGCCATATCCAGCCAAAATATTCAACCTGTTTTATCTTCAAATTGGCCAGATCTGGTCTCTTAAACTTACTCAAACATACTATTCTAAAAATAAACAATCGTGTCAGTGAAATCTCAAAGCTACAAGGTAATGCATGACAAATTCAAAAACAATGTGAATAAATTACACATTACATTTGATAGAGTAATCTGAATGCTAAATGGTTAAACCTTCATTATTTGGTGTTGAAATTTTTGGCGCATCAATTATGACAAAGTTCCACTACATTTATGTTCAGCTCAAAATGTTCTTTTCTTTCTTTCTTTTTTTGTGGTGTAGCTAGAGGAAGAAGGACAGCACCCATAACTTTTTTTAGGGTCTCCAAGATCGGTTGGAAGTAGAGAGGAAGTTATTCTCAGACCAGACACATTCTTTACACAGTGGACTATATTTAAAAGCTAAGTAGTAATGTCAAACTGGACAATGAATTAACTTTACAACCCAATCATAGGAGAGGTCCCCTTCCACACAGTTTGTTTAATAAATTTCATTCATAAGGCTTTCATCAGACTGAACTTATGGTACAAGATACCCTAAGTGCTCTGCACTGGGACTGAGCTTAAAACCATGTAGTTTTGAAGCAAACTTCTTAATCACATGGCTCTGACTGAGCAACAAAGTGGTTAAAATAAATATCTCTTAAGTTATAAAGCATGTTAAGTACCAGTTTAAAGCTTCAGTTTAAAGTGAATGAGAACTAAAACTCTTCCTTGATAGGAAACTAGTCTATGTAGATCATCAGTAGCATACCTAAAGTGATCTTGTATCCATTTCCAGATAGCCAGGCAAACTAAAGCAATGCAGAATAGAGTTTCCTACACTGAAACAACAGAATTCTCTCTGACAGAGGATTTTCAATTCATGAGCACAGGATGTGTAGTCCAACCACCTAATCTATTCATTGAAACAATTAGCATTACATTTTGTGCTATTTAGTAATGAGCTCTATCATAAAGACCTAGAAAGAAAGAAAGATGTATTTTACCAAAGCAAATTACAATCCTGCCTTTGCCTTTGCTGGATATAATGGTTTATAACATTCTACGCATACACACATGTGCACATATATGTAGATACAAGCAATAATCAATTGAAAGTAAAATAACAGCTACTATTTTTCTTTGCTTGCAAAAGTGGAAATTGCAAACTTCACAACTCCAACTGTCACATTAGGCATACTTGTATGGTACACTCCTACTTGCTCACCATACACTTACAAGAAACAACAACAAGGCGCAGTATCATAGAACTCAGATCAAAACCAATTAAAAAAACATTTGTAAACAACATATCTATATTCTAAGAATTTTTCACAGAAACAGGTGATTAATGTTAGAAACAGTACTCATAGCACAACACAATGTTAAAATGAAGACAGACAACACGCACTATTCATAAACAAAACGAAACACCTGACTGATGACTTGTAACATCTAAAAGGTCAAAATTCACAGTCTGTTAGTAATATCTACAATGAATCACATTGGCCCTGCTTACTGGCAAAGAAGCAACAACAGTCAGACAACATAATCTGCCTGTGGACGAGAAGCTGAAAGTCTAGAAATGTTGATGTATTTTAAAATGTTATTGTTCCAAAGAAACTACAAGAACTGCATAGAAAACTATGAGACAACCTTGATAAACGAGATAAAATTATGACATAGTAGAGCTTTGAATGCAACACACATACATGTGCATGTGTGTGTTTGTGCACATGTGCATGTGCATATGAGTAAGTAGCTAATTAAGTTACAAGGTGAATTAGCAAGATTACAAAGATATTGCCACAGACTAGGAATCAACAAAATATTCTGAAACAGTAAATTAGCAATATGGGCTCAAATTGCAATTTAGTAAAGGAGTTGCCAAGTTAGCATTATTGTTAAAGTCTACAAATTATCAGCAAGGATGGAAAGAATCTTTAAATTAACAGTATCCTTGAGGCATATTAATTAGCTTCATAGAAATGGCCTATATGATAGTAATATATGAACAATAGGGTGAAATTGTTAAATTACTAGAATTTAAATTAGAAAATAAATACGATCCAAAGTTAGTGAATGATTTAATATAATTAAAAGAACAACAATTAGTAAATATATATATATATATATATAAAAAGAAAAATCCATATACACTTTTAGAACATTTGATATAAAACTTCACATATGCACACACAACAATACTCGCTATGTAATATCACACACATATATGCACGCAAACATACACACGGATTTTTAAAGAGATGAATAATGAAACAAAGCCGTCTAAAATATAAACAAATAAATAAATGCTAGACATCTCCAAGATGTTTTTCAATGAGCTTGGATGGAGTTCTTCATTAGATGACAAGGCTTAACATCTGCCACAAGCACCACTTTAATTACAGTCTGTCTGTCTGTCTTCTATCTCCTCCAATATTACACACCCACTGCATCTCCCCCACAACACATGCACCTCCTATTGTCTTCAGATTTTCATCCTCACCTCCATACACCTTCACCTATTATCATCCAGGCCTCTAACATGTTCTCCAGGTGCTACTTCTCCTCCTATTGACAATGAGAGGTGGGGGGACAGAGGTAGGGAGGGAGGAAGGTAGGAAGATGGAGGAAGTGGTAGAATATCTTTGCCTATTGTTTTCTTTCCAAAGGAGAATTAAAAACTAAACCAACAACAATAAAACATGAAAAAAAAAACCCCTCCAACAAATAACAATTATGGTAATTATTTTTATTACATGGAGAAACAGATACACAAAACACACACACACACAAAGGCACTATAAGAAGAAGAAACATTATTAAAGACAGTGGAATCCATCAAGAATCATAAGTTGAACTATTCAGGGGTATGGAATTAGCCAAGGTGAAAAAGTGGGTGGCTATTTGCAAGCTGGAATAAATACTTTAGAATATGTGAGACTTGATCCAACTATCTGGAGGACTGTGCATGCATGGACATGTGTATGTATGTGAGACTGCATATGTATGTGTATGTATCTACACATGCACACAGATATACATACATAGATATAAACATACTCACTCTGCTAAAAGACAGTTGTTCTTAAGCACCAAGTCAGTTCTAATCAAACAGATCTACGTTCAAAGTTATCTGAGTTATGACCATTCCAACTTTTTTTTTAATTCTTCTAGGCACAGAATATGTCAAACTACATTATTTAATATAGACCTTTTTATTTCAAGTCATAAGCATGTGTGTGTGTGTGATTTGAGGGAGATTTGGTTATTTTTGTAAGTGGAGGCCGTTGCACTGACTTGTTTAATAGTTAATAGCGCTACCAATCAAACCTTTCAAGACATTTGATTGAGATAGAGATTCCATCACCACATTAGTAGGCCCAGTGTGGCTGTCTATAAGACTTCAGAATTGGATACAGAACATTGTAGAATATGTCAATATAGCCCCAACAGATAATTTAACCCTTAACCCTTCAACATTTAAATTCGCCATAGCCAACCCAAATATTCTACTTGTTTTATGGTTAAACTGACCAGAGTAATCTGAATGCCAAAGGGGGTAAACGGCAGACATAATCAAAGGAAAGTGAATATTTTATGGCACTTTTTCATAATGAAATTGTAAATTTTATTGAGCAAGAGACTAAAAGTTGTTGTAGTTTTTTGTACTTTAAATAAGTAGAAAAATTACCCATAAGCAAAGGAGATATTTTTTGTTTCTGCCTGCTTGTTACACACATTCATACAACTTTTATTGTTGTTTAAAGTTAAAAGGCCAAGGTGTATAGCTCTGATATAAATACACCCATCGCCCAAGCCCAATAGTCCTTGGACGAGTACTGCAAAATTATAATTTTGCTTGTTCATTGGTTAACATGTTACTTTTTAGTTTGCTAGAGAGAGGGGAGTTAGAGTGACAAAAGGGGAGGGAGGATGAGGGTGAGCCAGAGGAAGGGCAGGAAAGGTGAGTGAACTGAAAGCCAGCTGATGCAATATGCTGTCACTTACATGGCTAGTGGAAGTGAGAGGTAAAGAGAAAAAGAGAAATGTTAACAAGAGAGAGAGATAAGGTATTTAGCAGAAGGAAATTTTAAAATCATATATTACTGTGACTTAGCAAAATAGCAGTGCATGTTGTTTTTTAAATTTGCAATGGAATTGAAACTAATCATGTAAATAAAAACTTCGTGTATATTCTCCATACCATTTTGTGTATATCAATTGTATATAATGTAAAATATTTATGATAAAATATTGTGTAATAAGGAATATGCAATTATATATTGATCTTGCAGTTTCAATAGAATTAAATATGAATGAATGATATGTATATTAAATATTACATAGATTGTTATTGCATATTTTTCTATCATTTATTGCGCAGGCAACAATAAGATTTATATGCAATAAAAATGCAAATCATCCTTGCTTTCTTAAATAGTTCCTCTTAATTTTTTGTCTTCTGTGAAATTTCCACAGGTCATGCTTATAATAATAATATTATAAATTCATAATAGTTATATATATATATAGAGAGGGGGGGGGGACATGTAGAGGATCACCTAAAATGTAACTCCTCAGGCAAAGATTAAAAAATATTTCAGTATGTAAGCTGCATAGTATCTATAGCATTATGGGGAAACAAAGTCAGTGGTGGTGGGTAGGTATAGGGTACACTTGTGTAGGTATGACAAGTATTGTATGGATTGTTATTGTATATTTTTGTATCATTTATTGCACAAGCAACAATAAGATTAATATGCAATAAAAATGCTAATCGCCTTTTCTTTTTTTAAAGAGCTTCTCTTAACTTTTTTTGTTTTATGGAATTTCCACAGGTCCCACTAGTTTTCTTTTGTTTCTTTGAATGGTTTCTGCAGCACACTAGGTTATATATATATGTAAAGAGGCTGCTATACCCTAATTAGCATTCTCATTTGAATGACAATAACTATAAGGGGGTGCCGAAAAGTTCCTGATTTTAAGGGTATTGTGAAAGGCCTGGTTGGAGGCCCAACCTTCTGAGTTCTTTTACAGGGCTTAGAAAAACTGAAGGATTGCTGCAATAAATGTGTGAATTCAAAGGGATTATGTTGAATAAAATCATAATTAACTGATCCTCCTGTATTTTCTTTTGTCCAAGGCCAGGAACTATTCAGCACCTTCTTGTAGGTGGAGATCAGCCAATTCTGAGAGCAATTGTGTGTGTAGGGGGACGGGATCATCCCTAGCATTTGAGTGTACTCTATTTCATTGGCTCCTGAAGGATGAAAAGTAAAATTGAACTCAGCACAGCAGGATTTCAGCTTAACACAGAGAGCTGAAACAAACACAGCAAAGATCTAATTCCAACACTTTAGTAATTCTGCCATTTTCCTAATAGAGCATGAGATAAATTCCTGCTACTGGAGAGAATGCTAACCTATAGCAAATGATAACTCCATATTGTTCTGCCATGTATTCCTAGTGAAAACCAGAGATAATGTCAAATAAACTGTTTAGCCCCGAAACACACGCATGTAAGTTGATGTAACTAAATACCACAACCATTTTGTCTGTTGTTCCACTGATTCTGCTACATCCTACCAGGACTGCTGATCATCAATTTACCATTTCAGTTGTCTACAGTCTTGACCAGTGCACTACTTTACTAACCATAACATTATTAAATAATGATGATGATGATAATAATAATAATAATAATAATATATAAAGGATTGACGTAACTCCTCCAGAAGATATAGAGTTAAAATTAAAAGGAGAGTGTCATTGTCATTTGGTGACAATGGAGTTACCTCAATCATTTATATATTAACCAAAATGAAGTAGATTGACAAATTTATTTTTTGAACCTATTGAAGACACACAAGAGGTCGAAATATCGTTCACTCTTCTTTTAATTTTGACTTTTAACAACAACAACAACAAATCCTTTCTGCTATATTCACAAGGCCTGGAATTTTGGGAAACGGGACTAATTGATTAAAGTGATCCCAGTGTTCAACTGGTACTTATTTCATCAACACCGCAAAGATGAAAGGCAAAATCAGCTTTGGTAGAATTTGAACTCAGAATGTGAAGAAGGACAAAATGCACTCAGCATTTTGCTTGGCATGCTAATGATTCTGCCAGCTTGCAACTTTAACAAATGATGATAATGGTAATAATAATAATAATAATAATAATAATAATAAATGTCCTGATGCAGTACCAGGCAGTGGCTCTTGTGGCATCTGATCTTAACTGACTGGAAGTGTTATCATGTACATTGTTTTGTCTTGGTAGAAAAAATAGGCTACAGCAAATATTCTGCTCAATAGCACAGATTTGCTAGTCAGTTGCTTGACCATAACCAGTTGAGTATGTCCCTTGGTGGCTGATGATATGTGCATCTTTAATCATGAGCAGAAGTAGTAGGGGAGCATCATAGCCATGTACTGAGAGGAATTCTTTGGGGTTTGTATAATTAACCTTTAAAAACATGGGTGTTTTGTTCAACATCCTTAAACAACCCTTATTTAGGGACCTTTTGAGTGGGATGGGCCATTCAACCTGAAGAAAATTCTAACTGGAGCCCCATCTGCAAGGTCACACACAGTAAATCTTGATATGAAATTACCATGTTGTGCACATATATATATATGTGGAGGCGCAATGGCCCAGTGGTTAGGGCAGTGGACTCGCAGTCGTAGGATCGTGGTTTCGATTTCCAGACTGGGCGTTGTGAGTATTTATTGAGCAAAAACACCTAAAGCTCCACGAGGCTCTGGCAGTGGGTGGTGGCAATCCCTGCTGTAATCTTTCGCCACAACTTTCTCTCACTCTTTCTTCTATAGGCCTGCTTGCTTAGCCAGCGGAGTGGCATCATTTGAAGGCTAAAACAATGCAAAGCACATTGTGACCAGCGATGTGTAGCAACATCTGATAGCCTGGTCGGTCACGGTGATCATGGTGCTATAAATATATATATATATATATATATCTGAGACCCCCTTCGGTCATGACTGACCATGGGATTGCACCTAGAAAGTTACCCTTCCAGGCACAAGTCTGGGCAAAGTTGTTCATGGAAGACCAGCAGTCGCCCATGCATATCGGCCTCCCCTTACCATACTACCAGTGTTATCCAAGGGAAAGGCCGATACAGCTTGGCACCTGTGACATCACAACTCATTTCTACAGCTGAGTGAACTGGAGCAACGTGAGATAAAGTGTCTTGCTCAAGAACACAACACGCAGCCCGATCTGGGATTCAAACTCACAACCTCAAGATCGTAAGCTTGATGCTCTAACCACTGAGCCATGCGCCTTCACATATACTCTTTTACTTGTTTCAGTCATTTGACTGTGGCCATGCTGGAGCACCGCCTTTAGTCGAGCACATCAATCGCAGGACTTATTCTTTGTAAGCCTAGTACTTATTCTAATGGTCTCCGAACCACTCTGTATATATATTACTACCTCCATAACATAATTTCATGATCCAGTAAACGGAAGAAACAGAATAAGTACTAAATTTCAAAAATATATACTGGGGTCAATTTACTCAACTAAACCCTTCAGGACAATGCCCCAGTATGGTCACATTTAATGACTAAAACAAGTAAAAGACAGAAGATATCAAACAATATCTCAACATAGAAAAATATCTTGGGGGGGGGGGGCAGTTAATTTCTTTTCCTCCCAGTCAGATCATGCAGGAGTTGAGTTCAACAGTTTTTGAGTGGTACAGAGAAATGGTTTTAATGAATTAATCACCAGTAATATACCAGAGCTGATTTAATCTGCAAATACCTCCTTTCCCTTTCCCCACATTACTCATTTGCCTAAACATGTCTTATGCCTAGTTGAAAGAAATCGATTCTCATTAGTCATACAGGAGAACAATTTGATGTAAAACCTAGAAATTCTTCTTTTTTCTGTTTTTTTTAGTGACCAACAAACAAAATTTGCAATTCAAAACTACAACTGCACCGCAATTCTTTGCAAGTGCAACTGCTTTCATAACTGCATGTACACAAGCACTTATGTGAATTTCTCTTTTGCATTGTGCCGGAGGCTTTTCAAATAGACAGCCACAACAAAACAATGCATAAGAGCACACATATGCATTTGCTCATGCTTGCTTGCACTTCAATGCACAATGTAGATGGTTAATGCAATTTGTAAAAAGGAAAAAAAGAAAAAAATTTATGCATACTCATACATATAAGAATGATTGTACTTTTAAGTTTCATTGGGTTTACACAATAGTTAAATGATGGCAGAGGGTGGGCTGCGAATAAGAGAGGAGAGGTGAGAGAGAGAGAGAGAGAGGGAAAGAGGGAGGGAGATGGAAGATGGAAGACAGAGGAAATGGGCAGAAAAAGAGAGAGAAGGGTGGAGAAATCTAGCATATTTCTGCAAAGAAACAGCCTTAAGTGTACCGCTGAAGGGGAAACGTGAACAACAGAAGCAGTAATATAAACAACAGTATAGTAATAATGTTCTTAATCATCATCATCATCATCATCATATTCATCAAGAACAATGACCAGAAGACAAAAATTATCTAATGTGCAATAAATGAAAGAAGAGGAGGATGGACTGCTGCACAGTGGTTGTGATGGCTCTGCTGGATCCTGTTATAGTGTTGGGGATGGTGGAGGTGGTGGAGAACCAGAGGTTGACAGAAAGAAGTTTTAGAACATTAGCAACAAAGGGTGAGAAAGAAACAGCAAGGGAAAGGAGAGGAGATGGAGAAGCAGTAAAGAGAGGTAGGGAGAAAGAGGTAGAGAAAGGTAAGAATGAAGTAAGAGGGAGGGAGGGAGGGAGAGGAAAGAAGAAAAGTGCAAGTATTGAAACTTTGAAGCAAAGCATTCAAGTAGATATAATGTAGTCAAAGGAAAGGGGGCGATGGTGGATGGTGGTGGTGGTGAATGAGCAGTGGTAACATTATGAAGGGTCTTGTCATTATCCATGCCACCCCTCACCGGCCTTCACCATCGTCACTGCCACCTCAGCCATACAGTTTATTAGAGAGAGAGTTTCCAAGACAGTACAGCAACACAATGGGAAAACTTCAAAAGAATAACAAAGAGAAACCACCAATTATAGCAAGGAATGGATGGAAGATCAGGCTAAGAAATTAGGAAAGGAAAAAGGGACAAGACGGTGAGGGGTGGGGGGAAGAGTAATCAAAGAAACAAAAACAACATATAAAGACCCCTTAACATTTCCTATTCATTGAGAACAAAAAGATATATATATATATGTGTGTATATGTATATATATGTGTGTATATATATACATATATATATATATATGCATATATATATATATATGTATACATATATGTATACATATATATATATGCATATATAATATATATATATATATATATATATATATATATCTATGTATACATATATATATATATATATGCATATATATATATATACACACACACACATACATATATATATACATACATATATACATACACACACTTATGTATTCATTTATATATATATATATACACACACACACACAACCAGCAAACATGGGCTTGCACTTTCATGCAGAGGAGATCATTTATTAATCAACGCACACTAGTAGTTTACGAAGCAATTATATGTAAGCTTGCTTCAACGGAAATCACCTATCCATGTTCATTTTTAAACTCTGCCACCAGGCAAGGGGCAAGAATTTGGTAATGAAGATCAACTCTGCCACTGTATGTATATATATGCTTACAAGGCCAAGACAGTCCAAACAGCTGAAGAAGTTGCTTGCTTACATTCTATCTGACTATAATTCATACATAGCAACTCTCTCTCTCTCTCTCTCTCTCTCTCTCTCTCTCTCTCCACTGGTTTTCAGAGGTTATTTAGTGCTCAACACTGTCCAGCAAAGGAAAATTTGAAATGAATCCTTAAAAAATAAGCTAGAAACACCTGAAATATTGGGGAAAAAATTATAGACAGTGATGGAAATTATAAGCTCACTTCTGCAACCATGTAGTTTTGGGTTCAGTTTCCCACTGCACAGCACCTTGGGCAAGTGTCTTCTACTATAGTCTTGGGCTGATCAATCAATGCTTCAAAAATGAATTTGGTAGACAGAAACTGCATGGAAGCCTTTTGTGTGTGTGTGTGTTTGCTCTCTTCCTCCACTCTGACAAGTGTTGGTTTGTTTAAATTCCTGTAACTTAGCAGTTCCACAAAAGAAATCAATGGACAGAGAACTGGGAGTAATTTGGTTGACTAAAACCTTCAAGGCAGTGCTCCAGAATGGCCACAGTCCAATGACTAAAACAAGCAAAAGATAATTATGCCAACCAAATCTAAGATCATCGTTTCAATCTCTCTCTCACACACACACACGTATTGTATGTGTTTTACATGTGTGTGTGTGTATGTTTTGATAGAGATAAGGTGCACTTTCCACAAAATTCTTACAATAGTTTAGCAATAATGAATTAAAAGAGAATAACAGACAAGCGATGATTTAGTTTTAAGATATGAAGAAATACAGAAAAGAGACCATAGAATAAAGAACCACACATTCTTCTTTTTGAAACGGTACAATTTGCATGCTGTCTCCAGAACAAATGCCATCATATATACATCTAAAAAGACTGTAAGGAATCTTTGGAATGTAGGTGGGGGGGAGGGAGAGAAGGAACCTATCACATGGGGCATTCACTTGTAGAATCCTGGCTTTGACAATCAATACTAATTAAACAGACTGGATGCATTCAAATCAGAATGTTTAGAAGACACAATACTAATTAAAGATCTTCTCTGGAATTTAGTTTCTTCACCAGGCAACCCACACCGACGTCTTGCCAACTCCTCAATCTAATAAGAATCTACTTTTGTAACATGTTTCCTCATTGATCTAATTAAACAAGAAAGTATGTCATGTGATTTTGGATTTAAAATCCAATAAAAATGTGTATGCACACACATGCATGCTCGTACAAATGCATATGCACACAAATACAAGCATGCATATAAATATATGTGTGTATATTGTTAAACATAAATATGTTGACTCTTATCAATTCCAATAGGGATGCTGAAGCTCAAATTAGTTTCTTCACTTAAGTAACTGTGATATGAAAAGAAGGGATGTGTGGTATAATTTCTTTTTTTATTTATTATTATTTGTTTGTGTGCAACTACCTGAGCGAAGTAAAAGCATTCATAATGTGCCTCTTAATTAACATTTTAAATTCATCAAAGACTTTTGAATCAGAAGTAACCTGGCAACCTGACACTAACAAGGAGACAAGATAACTAAATTGATAAAATATTAGCCTACTAGATTATGATGATAATGATGACATGTGATAAACCAGATATCTATAATTAGTCCTGCATCTCATCTCAACGCCTACTTAATAGAATAAGGTACCAGTAATTGTTAGGATGTTACTACTGATAGACTGAATACTGGCACAAAGCCACTTCCCTCAATACTATTCCCTGTCCCAGTTGAAGGGTCTTTATCTTGCAAATTATTTGGTGACTCAGCTGGTGCTACATCAAAAACACAGTACACTCTGTAAAGTGATTGATATTAGGAAGGGCATCCAGCTGTGGAGATAATGCTGAAGCAGACAATAGGGCTTAATGCAGTCCTCTAGCTTGCAAATTCTTGATAAACCATTCAAACCCATGACAGCATGGAAAATGGCTACATAGTAATGATGATGGCAATATCAATATTCCTTTGATCAACACTACTGAATTTAGGGCCCAGTTCTGGTTTTACTAGACCTATGACCTCTACAGACATTTACATGTATATTAGTTGGTAGCCTAGTGTAACTTGGTCTAATTCTATAGACATAACCAGCAATAAAACACCTGAAAGCAATCTGATATCAGTGCAATGAAAATGTAAGGTAGATATAATTATTAAAAGAAACATTTTGTTTCTAAGACAACGCATCTTAGAGACATTTTGGATACATGACAGTTTAAAGGTAAGAGAGCAACCATTCAAGGTCGTTCATGTTCTCTCTTCATTTTACAACAACAGCAACCAGAGTTAACCATTAACAACGTCATTCTAAGTGACGCCAATATCATTATGTTTGAGTTATTTCATATCAGAATATTCTCATCTCCCTTCTCCTACCTAAATATCCTGCAGCCATTAGTGGAAGGAACTAAAAGTCTAATGTTCTTTAACTTAGCTAGCAAAGCAATCCTGTTTGTTGACTCACCCTCACTCACCAACAGTGTCAACAGCTGCAGGTTGTACATAATGAGAGAGAACATTGCAGGAAAGATAAATTGCAAAAGTGTGTGTGAATAGGTGTTTTAGTAGAAGAGACATCAAACAGTGAAAGGTGACTGACATATGGGGAGAATGGAAAAATAGTTGGGGAGTAGTTTGAGATAGTAGTAATCATAGTAATGCTATTAACAGCAAAATAAAACAAGATCAAAGGGCTAGTACATGTAAATAGTGCTTGAAGGGGAAAGGTCATCAAGGAAATGGTACTTTCAAATCAACTTGATAATGACTTAACCCAGTCAGATATTATGTGTCTCAGTGAGAATGGTTACAGGGTTATTAAAGAAAAAGAGCAATTTATACAGGTAACTTTACATTAAGGAGTGGAATATACAATTTCCTAATTCAGACTGTCTCATGGTCCCAGCAGACAAAATGGAAAATATGTTGCCCTGGAGGATGGTAAAGGAGATGTGCTGGAACAACTACTCTGGCCCACGAGGCTCGAACTTGCAGATAACCATCTCTGCCCCAATAGCATTGAGTAGGGTATTGTTCAGGAGCCAAGAATGCCAGAGGTCTCCTGTGTACGTTCTTACTTAGTCTTTTTCATTCCCAGCCCATCTGAGAAGCTTCTGGTCCTAATGATATTAATTCATCAATCCACCTGAAACTACCTCTGTTAAACTTTACATTTCAAATAAACATTTTAACTGAGATCGCATTGTTAAATAAATACTGATGTTTAGTAACCCACCTGGAGCTGACTGAGCAAACCCATGATTAAAAGAGTTCATCTTTCATTTGTCTTTCCAAACATGGTGTATCTAACACTACAATGTGCAATGTGCTCTTCTTTTACTTTTTATACAGTAGAGTAGAAGTTGAGGTTTGGCCACTATTTCTAGCATAGCAGACAACCAACCACATAGAGGCTTCCTCACTGAATATGTTGAGTTGCGTTTCTAACATTAGCTGAATACAGCAATAAAAAGAAAATGCTAAAAAAAAAATAGCATTTAAGTTTTTCTCTCATTAAATTCTTGATTGTTTAAAAGTCAACTGAAAGACTCTCATTAAAAATAAGGGCTACAATAAAATTAAATTAGTTGAATATTTAGAAACATTTATAACTATCAGTTGGGCAGCTAGCGGCAACCCAGTGGATGGTAGTAATAACCAAAGAATAGAATTTCAAACTGAATGGTACACAGTTAAAATGGAGACAACATAATATATTAAGTCAAGCACATTTGTAACTGTTTTAAAGAGCAGTAAAGTTCTTAGTGTTAATGATAGTTTCTTTGCAAGAAAAGCAAGGGAGAAAACTCTAAAACTTTAAATGGAAACTAGTGGAGAGTGAATGTGAACCTTGTTTAGCACAGTGACAACTACAGATATGTTTCAAACTATTATACTTTTGTTGTCAAGTTCAAATCTCACTGGGGCTGACTTCTCTAAGATGCCAATATGTAAAAGTGCAATAAGGAGCTTGATAAAATACAGGCTGTCTTACATGTCCAAGACAACAATGTGAGAGGTAGAGAGTGAGATGTTTTGCAATGTGAAGCTATCATAAGCAGGAAGGAAACTGACAGGCAAAACCAATATATTTCACCAGAAAGATGATGGTAAGCTTTTAGAAAATCTACAAGTCAATTTTCATTCTCAATTGAAGCCAATTCACATAACTAATGTTATTAATGTCTTTTGTAAAGATTAATAGTGCAACTTACTATCCTCCTTTCTCTCAAAAATAGAAATCCATGACAACCACAAAGTTTCAGTCTAAAATCTATTAATTCTTTTACTCTTTCAAAAAAAAATTCCTTAATAAACTAATTCAACAGACCAACTTAAGATATTGAGCTCTCTGGTGACATTAATGTTCATCATTATCATCAATGGTTTACGTCTGTTTTCCCAGGGTGGCATGTATTTCAGAGTGGTTCACCACCAGTTGTGGACCTACATCTTGTCACCAACCAAGGGTGTTTATTACCTACTACACACAACAAAGAAAAGCTGCTCAATATTACTGTTGTGGTGAGCTGGCAGGATTGTTAGCACACCTGACAAAAAGCTTAGCAACATTTCGTCAATACTGATGTTCCAAGTTCAAATTCTGTCAAGGCCAACTTTGCCTTTCATCCTTCTGAGGTCAATAAAATAAGTACCAGCTGAGCAGCACTGGGCTCGATCTAATCAACTTATACCCTGTACTCAGTACATGTGTAGCAACATTTTTATAATGCATGACTAGCTTTGAGTTTACATATGGGGTAGCATGCATGAGAGGAATGCTGCATGAGAAAGAAACTAAATATATCTATAGTCAAAAATATGTGTCTATAAATATAAAGAGAAAGTGTGTTAAATGTATTGGTTGGAGATGATGATGAGATGGAGAGAAGAAACACATAAAGCAGAGTAATGGATGGGATTATAGAGCTATGGGTGGTTATGCAGACAGCTATTTTATGCTTCATGGTCTCATAGAAACTGAATAAATTCAAAATGCCTATGGTAAAATATATATGAGCTTGTGTGCATGCACATAGTAAGGCCAAGCATTGCTATTTGTCAATGATTAAGAGTAAAGTACTCAATACAAGTTGTAGAATATAAATTTATTTAAACTGAATTAATTCCCCTCTTGCAGCTTGAATATGATTACCACAGCAGTCATTCTTGCTTGGCAATCACTGAGGCATCACAATTCGCAAGAAAGGAATTCAGGTTAACTCTTTAGTACCTGAAACCAGCAATATGCGGCCCAAACAATCTATCTGTTTTAGGTTCAAACTGGCCAGATCTGGCCTTTCACACCTATCTGCCAATGTTATTCTAAAGATATACAATAATGTCATCAAAATCTCAAGATTTATTCAATACAATGTAAATAAATAGGCATTACACTTGATAGAGTAATCTGAATGCTAAAAGATTAAAGCAGTGTGTGTGCGTGCGTGCACATGTGTTTGCATACTGTCTATGGTTCAATTTATATTACTACATTAACATTATATGGTAAGTTAAAGTAACAAGCTAGCAGAATCGTTAGTACACCTAACAAAATCTCATCCATCTTTACCCTTTGAGTTGAAATTCTGCTGAGATTGACTTTGCCTTTCATCCTTTCCAGAGTCAATGAAATAAGTACCAGTTGAATACTGGGGTCAATGTAATGGACTAACTCCTTCTCCATTCCCATCAAAATTTCAGGCCTTGTGCTTATAGTAGAAAGGAAAAGGAGTATGTGGTAAGTCATCAACATACATTATTAAAGAAACCAGGTATATGTGTATGGTGCTAAGAAGGGCATCCAGCTGTAGAACCGTGCCATATCAAATTGGAATCTGGTGCAGTCCCGCTAGCTTGCCAGCTCCGGTCACACCATCCAATCCATGCCAGCATGGACAACAGACATATGATGGTGATAATGACGACAACAACATGTGTGTGTGTGTGTGTGTGTGTGTGTGTGTGTGCATGCACACAATGTGTTCAGGTTTAGAGCTGTAGATATAACATTGCACAGCCAGAAAAGAACACATCTCCATAATTAAGCCATATGAAGTATCTGAAGTTAGGTGTACAAGGAGGTGGTCACCTCACAAGCTACACAAGGACTGTCTGAATATTTGGAAAATAATGAGAACAGAACTCACTCCAACATTGCCAAAACAGCAACCCACAACAAGTCATTGTATAAATACTTCTATTAGGGAATACAAAATTACACTGCGCAGTAGAAAAAAAAGCCTATGTTAAACTGAAGGGAAAATAGAGAAGTTAGAAATATAGAAGATCAAAGAATATACAGCCTCAGCAAAAATCATTTCCACTGAAATACAGAAAAGTACCTTTTAAAAAAAATTCCATTTGAGAATGGTTTTGCCAAAATATAGATAACTACATTAAAAAAAAAAGAAAAAATTCACTTCAAAACAGCTACATCAATAATAAGCTTTTCTGATGGTAAAAAAAAACAATACAAAACAAAACAAAAAACAATGACAATAGTACACCAAAATTACTAAATAAAATAACCAAAAAGAATCTGATAGAAGAACCTATTTCCTACCCAAGAAAATTGCACTTAAAATGGTTATAGTAAAGAAGAAAAAAATACACCCATAGTCAGTTACTAAATCATTGCCAAGTGGCAATAGCTCTGTGACTATAACAGAATAGATCCTTTATTACATGAAGAAAACATCAACAAAATAAAAAAAAAATCTTTGCAACCTTCCTCTTATATATATGTATATACATAAAAATATATATGTATTTAATACAATGTACACACCTGTTTGTGTGTCTGTGAGTTTGTGTTTTGTGTGTGCATCATGCACGTGTCTGATTTTGTGTATACATATGATGGTGGCATATTCCTTCCATTCCATCCTGCAGCAACGGCACAATAAATATACAATAGTAGAATATCTACTGAATAAAAGATCCATGAATTGGGTGCTGATTGCATTTCGTCTGTATGGACATTGCAATTCTTGTAGACATAAACTGCCTTATAAAGTTCAGATGACAAAAAGTGTTACTAGTATGATGCATAGGTATCATGCAAATATAGCTATTTTGGTATGTATACTAGTATAACATGGTATAACTGTTATGATAATTTGGCTATAACTGAGGTACCTGAAGTAAAGATACACTACATATGACTCATGAAAGAACTACATCAGTACCATAGCTATAGAAAGAACTATATTGGTACCCTAACTATAAAAAGAACTATGTTGGTACCCTAGCTATAAAAAGAACTATGTCAGTACCCTAGCTATAAAAAGATCTATGTTGGTACCTTATCTATAAAAATAACTATGTTGGTATACTAGTTCTAGCCACCATCTTAAGATAAAATAATAATAAAGACTAGTTAGTCAGATGTCATAAAATTTGCAACCCACATTTTTTAGAACTACAATATTACAATATAAAACCACACACACATACACACAAAATGTATTTCTTTGAAGGTGATGATTCACTGCAGCAATACTCATCCTTTCGGACCCTAGTGCATAAATTTGGGCAAAAAAAAAAAAGAATGCACAAGTGTGGGGAACTGAAATGGAGTGTTGCATCAATTTCAAGTAAATACATAAGCTCTATTACATATACATGCAGACACTCACACACACTGATATGATACTTGTTTCAGTTACTGGACAGTCGTCTTGCTGAGGCCATGGCATTGAAGGCTGGGTTCTTGCTCATTTTTACACCCATTTTTCCAAGCTAGCATGGGTTGAACAAATAAATTTTTGCAACATTTTCAATGCCAACAGACCTTCCTGCCTCTAAAATTTAACTGGTTTTCAAGCAAGAGATCTCTTCTTCCTCAGTTATTTGAATACACACACACGCATATGTATACATTTATATATTTACATAGACATACAGTTATATCTGTGTGTGTACATGTACACATACCTACACACACACACACACATACATATATGTTTGCTGGGGTCAGGTGGAGTTTTATGAGGCAGATTTTCTTCTCTTGGATGCCCAAACCTGTTTTTAACCCTTTCGTTACTGTATTTATTTTGAGATGCTCTGTATTTCTTTCAATTACTTTAAATATAACAAAGAATTTAGTAAAATAACTGAGTTATCATTCAGCTAGTGTTGGGAACATAAATTGTGACTAAGATTTAGTGGAAGATTTTAATTTAAAACTTATGAAAACAGGACATTTGTACTCAGAGCCAGAGCCGGTTTTAGCCGGGTTGGTAACGAAAGGGTTAAGCAAAGTAACATTTCCCTATGGTTAGACGTTCTCGCAAAATATTGGAACTGAAAAACACTGCTTGTATGACAGTGACACTCATCTACAAATATCACGCAATGCTAACCAAAGAAACACAAACATCTATGCACACTCTCTCTCTCTCTCTCTCTCTCACACACACATGAGGGGCTAAATCCAATGACAAACTTCTGGTCACCCTGGGGCCATAGTTGAAGACACATGGACTGAACCCAAAACCATGTTAAGGAGTAAACGGCTTAATCATACAACCAGACCTATGCCTGTATACATACACACACATAAATATCTAATCTATCTACACACACACACATGACTATGTGTAATCCTTTCAAGAAATGCAAATATAAATATTACTATATTATACATTCAGCATTCTCAGGAGTGTACACATCTGTTTGACCATCTATGTATATCCATAGGCAATATACATAAACATGTATAGAAAACTATATAAGCACATGTACTTGCATGTGTGTGTGTATGTGTGTATCTATGACAAATAACAACATCAGCTATATTACTTCGTTTTTCTCTCTTTTCTCCAGAAATAGACAATCACACAAACACACATATATATGCAATTTTGGATATTAGATGGATAAAGTATAAATAAATAGAGAGAAAAATCACCAATGGTTGCTTCACATTTGAATTGAATATACACAAATGTGTTCTTTGAACAATCCTATCTCCATAATGAATTAAATCTAGAAATATGGTTTTCAGCACGAGTCAAAATGCTTTATTGAAAAATAGCAATACCCAAGAAAATGGTTTTGTTGCTATTGGTTACGGAAACAATAATAAAATGGATATTTTCAGTAAAATGTAATTAAAGTGGATAGTGACCAAGATGTTGCATCTTCCCTTTTTAACATTGTTGATAAGGTAAGGAAAAAAAAAAATGACTTTTTCATTTACTAATTCCTTCAGAGATGGACATCTCAGTCAATATAAACAGTATTGGAAACTGAGGTTAAAAAAAAAAAAAGATGCCTTTTGACAACTCAGAGGTTGCTGTGATGATTTTATGTAACCCTCACCTCCTGTCACATCTCCACCTCTGCCCTATTCAAAAATCATCTCTCTCTTTCTTGCTGAAGTAGCCATGTATCTCCTTTACTGCAAGACACCTATTTCTCTCCCTCTACTCCTCATCACTTGGCACAAAAACAACCCACCTCAATAGTGGAGTCTTATTTTGTAAGTTCTTTGGTAACCTCACTGCTGCTGGTGCCACATAAAAAAGCACCCAGCACACACACATTTCTTATAGTCATTTCTGCGGTATTTCGTCTGCCGTTACGTTCTGAGTTCAAATTCTGCCGAGGTCTACTTTGCCTTTCATTCTTTCGGGGTTGATAAATTAAGTACCAGTTACACACTGGGGTTGATGTAATCGAATTAATTACTTTGTCCTTGTTTGTCCCCTCTATGTTTAGCCCCTTGTGGGTAATAAAAAAATAAAAACTAAATGGCCTATAGTTATTCAATACCTACAGAACACGCAAAGAAAAATACAAAAGTTGTAATGGTTTTAAGAGAAGGGTCCGAATGTCTGTTTGTTTGGGTTGGGAGAAATGAAACACCAACTGTAGCAACTTCCATCCACTCACGAGCACACACACAAAGAATTGGCATGTGTAGAAAATATCTTAATACTTTAGCATTTCACCCAACCATATCCAGTTAAAATATTCTATCTTGTTTTATGTTCACATTGACTAGATCTGGCCTCTCACACCTACCTTACAGTGTCATTTCAAAAACTAAACAATCACATCACTGAAATCTGAAAACCATAATATCATGCAAGATTAATTCAAAATATGAATAAATAAGCCTTACATTTGACAGAGTAATCTGAATGCTAATGGGTTATGCTGAGCTTACGGTTGCCAGATAATCATATACACATATAAGGCCAAAGATTTTGAGAAGACTTCCTCAATCTTTTAAATATACCTTACTAATTTATCTAGTATCAGTTTTCTTTTTTATTTATTAACCTCAAAAGGGTGTCAAACCAAAACCATGTTTGATCCCAGAGGAATCTGAAAGGAGATTGTGAATGTGAAAAGACTAATTAAACACCACGTGGAATTAATGTTCCTGTTCGCTAAGCTGACTTTGTCAATTAATGCTAGTACTAGACTAATAGTTACTTACATTGGCCTCAGTCCAAAGATAATACACAAAGTTGACATAGGTAGGATTTGAACTCAAGACCATTAAATGACTAAACTAAAGACCATAAACAGCTTTGACAATTCTACCAATCCATCTTTTACATACCTAATGATTTTTAACATCAGCACAAATTCCTAAGTTTTTTTTGCGAGTGATTTAACCCTTTTGATACCAGCCTGCTTGAGACTGCTCTTTCTTCTAGGATATAAATTTCCACTTTTACAATGATCTAGATTAAAACTAATCAAAATTCCATATTAATTTTTGTTCTAAAAACCAGCTTAATGGTGATGAGATTAATTTACTAAATTCATTTTCAAAATTCACAGAGGTAAAGGTAGTATATTTCAGCTGAAATACAGTAACATAAAAGTTAAATGGTTCAATTGAGCATATAATATTTATTTTATGAACAAGAGCTGGAGGGAATTAAGTAATGAAGAAAAGAATAAAAGCTCACACAAGTTACCTATTTCCTAGGAATGGTGGTTATTAGATTTCTCTATCACTTTGTAGTATTCCTATATAAGTGATAACAGAAAGTGCACAAGACACACCACCTATGTTAGAAGTACGCAGAGTCCATAATAATTGGATGTAGGTATAGAAAGCTAATTCCTCAAATAATAAAATAACATATTTTACACACACACTATGCATATAACACACATAAAATATATATTTCATATAAGGAAAAAGACATGGTAAAACATTAGCTACATGAAAAAGCTATCACCACCTGTCTAACTTCATTAAGAGAAGTTAATTGAATATATGATAAAGTGTTAAATATAGGAGGTTTTTCTGGTGCATTCCATGTCTGCTTCTTAATCCCTTTGTTTTACAGTAGATTACAGGGACCAGGCCAACTATACACAATCTGGATATATATCTATATCTATCTATCTATCTATATATATATATAATCTTTTACATGTTTATATATATAAATACAATATCTATACACTTTTACACACACATATATATACACTTTTATATGTATAAATGTAAATATATAGATGTCAACATTCATACATACATGACTCTTGGATCCTGCCAATATGGAAGATGAACACTAAATGATGATGATATATGCATGTACATATATCATCATCATTATATATGTACACAGGGCGGCAAGCTGGCAGAATCATTAGCACGCTGGGTGAAATGCTTAGCAGTATTTCATCTGCTGCTACGTTCTGAGTTCAAATTCCGCCATGGTCGACTTTGCCTTTCATCCTTTCAGGGTCGATAAATTAAGTACCAGATACGCACTGGGGTCGATGTAATCGACTTAATATCCCTTTGCCTGTCCTTGTTTGTCCCCTCTATGTTTAGCCCCTTGTGGGCAATAAAGAAATAAGATATATGCATGTACATGCATATATTTGCAAATACATACGTACATACATACATATTCATGCACACACATACACACTAACAAACGCATATAATCATTACAAAAACATAGTACATGCTTGTGTTGGTTGTATGCATGCATTCTAGAAGTATGTTGATATATATCTAGATACTGTCTTTGTGTATGTATGTTTAGTTCATATTTTACACTTATGTTATTATCAACCCCACTAGAAGTTAAGCAGGGGTATTGGTATCTTCATGTAGCTAATGTTTTACTGGGTTTTTTTATAGTTACCACCAAGAATTAAGACCATGTGGAAATGTTCATTAAGGATGGTCTTTATGTCAGCGATTATTTCAGAAACAGGTACAACCGTAAGTTTTTGGAAGGAGGCTACAGTCATTTTAATCGACCTTGGGCTTGAGTGGTAATTATTTTACCAACTCCTGAAGGAGGAAAGAACAAAGGGAGCCAGCTTTGGTAGGATTTGAACTCAGAACAATAAATATTGCAAAGCATGTTGCCCAACTTTCTATTGTATCCTTCTGATTCCTAACATTTTAAAAACAGTAACAACAAAGGCTTTTGTCCAAATCCTCAGTCTGTGAGTAGAAGCATGAAACACTTTCAAAATAACAGACAATAATCATGATATGATCCAAAATAAACCCTATAGGAATAATATTAAACGATTCGATCAATCATTGCAGTGTTGGGTTTAGGCCACAGGGCAATGCTGAAATTGATGTAAAATCACTTTTACATATTTGTAATGGGTGATATATATGAAGCAATTACAGATGGTGTATAATATATGAAGCATATATCTGATATTATACTGTCACACCTTAAGACAAGTGACTGATCATGAATCACACACTAGTCTTCACGATAGATCTGTTAATACTGTGTTAACAACTGCCATGAGTAGACCAGACATTATTATCAAACATTAAGGGAAACTAAAAAGTTAGCTGTCATAATACCAACAAATAAAATCCAGAAAACAGAGCGAATACAAGCACTTGAAATCAGACAAATTGCTAATGTGAGCCTCAATGTTGGTGCTGTCACATTAGACTTTGAAAGGAAGGTTCTCCTCTGTGCAAATTTCAGTGTAATAATACTGAACACAGAGTCTAAACTAAAAACAACAATCTGGAATAATTTCAGGGTGGGAGCAACAAGTGTAAAATGTACAAAAAGCTGTCTTGTTACCTAAAATAGAAGTATTACTCTCGATTTAATGGAGCAGCCAACCCTAAGCTGTTTCTGTTGAGATGTACAACCAAAACCATTGACCTATAAAGAGGTCATAATAATGATTATTTTTATATTGTTACAAGATCAGAGAAATAGCAAATGATATCAGAGTATGACAGGAACTCATTTTGTCTACCCCAGGAACTGGACAAAATACTCTAAAGACATTTAATCCAGTGATCTACATTAAATCAATATGCTTGTTTGTTTATACACATCAAACAAAAATATTTGTTCCACGGTAGATGAAACCCAGGAAGACATCTCATCCATGCCTCCTTCCCCTGAGACACCAACAACGAGCTAGAAACCACATCCTCAAACAGAGTTAAGTTAATGTTGTAAATTTGTTTCTTGAAAACATTAGGAGTACTTGGAAATGAGATGTTATGTGAATCATGCCTTTCCTACTTTGGTTGTTATAGTCATCTCCTGTATTTTACCAGCTTTGGAAGAATGAAAGCCAAAACTGACCTCAATAGTATTTGGAATCTGAGTGAAAAGAGCTAGAAAACAAATGCAGCCAACTAAAATTTTTCCATAAATATGTCCCCCCACCCATAAATATGGTAGCAGAAAACAGAAGGCCAGTTAAAGAGAACTGTAAGTGTCTGTAGCGGTATCAAATATATCCACCTTCTAATGTACCACTAGTGGGACCGACTACCTACCTATTTTCCTAACTATATTGTATTGGGTCAATAATGTGATGGGGGAGAGGAATGTCATTAAACGGGAGACAAGATGTGGTTGCCTGACCTACATCAAAGAGGAGCTAAATCTCTCTCAAATCACACATACCATCTTAATTAACTAACCCCTTCACTGCAGAAATCCAATATATCCACTCCAAAAACTTCCTTTACTCTTAACTATGGAAAGAAGTTTAATATACAAATCTATCTTTTGTTGAGGAATGTCATATTTGAAATTATTTTCTGTTGAGATATATCAAGAATATTGATGCATTGTGACTCACAGAAAATACCAATTCTATTTTCTGGTAGATATTTAACAAAATTGTTGGAATGACCATGAAATTTAATTTCGCAGTTAGGAAGAATTACATTAGACAATGTGATCCTACATATACATTAAAAGAATGGCTTGTCACAGATGGAATGACTAATCCCACCGTTTAGAAATAAAAGGCATACTGAATAATTTTTGTTGAATACACAAAAAGACAGGACTGTCAAGATTGGAATACTTAGATCACGGTTTTAACCTTAGGACATTTCTCTAAGATGCGAAATGCTAAACAACAAAATCATTATAAAGTACAAAATAGATAAAGAAGGTATTATGTGACTTTGTTGAAGGCATTATTATTATTTTATCATTATTATTTTGATTTCAAAACCAGTCAAGGTTAACTTTGCCTTTCATCTTTTCAGGGTTGATAAATTAAGTACCAGTGAAATACAGGGGTCAATGTAATCGACTGGTCCCCTCACCCAAAATTTTAGGCCTTGTGCTTGTAGTAGAAAAGATTATTATTATTATTATTAAGGTGACCAGCTGGCAGAATTGTTAGCATGCCAATCAAAATACTTAATACCCGCTTCCTTGAAATTATTGGCCTTGTAACCAAATTTGAAATCATCATCATCTTCAATATTATTATTTGATTGGTAGCATCATAAGTGTTGGGAAAAAATACCTTGCAGTATTTCTTTTAGTTCTTTATGTTCTAGTTCAAATTCTGCCGGGGTCAAATTTACCTTTTATCCCTCTGGGGTCAATAAAATAAAGTATCAACCAAGTGCTGGGTTTCATTGTAATAAGTAAACCCCACCCTTCAAAGAAATTGCCTGCCTTGTAGATAAACCAGCAGTATTACTCTTCATTAAATTGACAACCAAATTTCAATACGGTTGATATTGATAATGTTACCTAGAAAGGCATGAACAACACAGTTTCATCCACTCTTCTCTTTAAAGTTCTGGTCTCAAACTTGAAACTATTTTATTTCAGTTATTGAACTGTGGTCATGCCAAGGTACACACTTCAAGAGAATCAATTCCAGTATTTATCTTATAAGCCGTCTCTATTGAATAGCTACATTACCGTTAAACATCAAAAAGGATGCAGCATGTAAGAAATCTATGATTATTTTTAAATACTGAAATAAATGTGTAACACTATTTCAATTATTAATATTGCTATTGCTGAATATTCATACCAACATCAATGAAATAACGAACATGTTCATTATATACCTGCAGCTAAAGTTATTATAGATAATCTAAATCTACCTTGTACAATTTATGTCACCTGTGTCTTTATTTAGAAAAGACATTAAACTTCAACATACATACAGGTACACAATTCAGTATCTGTTTAATTTTTAATGAAACTACCATGGGTCGCTGAAGACCGCATCTTTAGGTCAATACATGACCCATTCTGGGTCAATAACATTACAGCTATTAATTAAATTCATCACTGCTTAACTATCTTTTAACTGTAGTTGTTAGACATTTAGGAATAGGTGGCAGAAACCAGGGTTCTTTCTTAATTTTTATCAGCGCTGGACAAAATGCTCAAGAACAAATTCTTCTGGCTCTTTTACTCTCTGAATTCAGATGTTGCTGAGGTTGACTGCCTTTCATCCTTTCAGGGTCAATAAAATAAAGTACCAGTTGCGCATTTTGGGTCAGTGTACTTGATTTGTCCTCTCACTCAAAATTTCAGACTTTGTGCCTATCGTGGAAAGAATTATTGTCAGGGAGATGAGCTGGCAGAATCATTAGTATGCCAAAAGGGGGCGAGCTGGCAGAAATGTTAGCAAGCCGGGTGAAATGCCTAGCGGTATTTCGTCTGCTGTTACGTTCTGAGTTCAAATTCCACCGAGGTCGACTTTGCCTTTCATCCTTTCGGGGTCGATAAATTAAGTACCAGTTACGCACTGGGGTTGATGTAATCGACTTAATCCCTTTGTCTGTCCCCTCTATGTTTAGCCCCTTGTGGGCAATAAAGAAATAAGAATCATTACTATACCAAGCAAAATGCTTAGTAGCATTTAGCCTGTTTTTACATTCTGAGTTCAAATTCTTTCAAAGTTGACTTTGCCTTTCGTCCTTCTGGAGTTGATAAAATAAGTACCAGTTAAGCATTTGGGATCAATATAATCAACCAGACCCCTCCCCACACAATTTCAGACCTTTGAGTCTATTGTAGAAAGGATTAATATTATTGCTAGAATATGAAGAAGCAACAAACCCCTCCATGACTACATAGCAACCAACTATTTATTAATCCCATAATAGTTTGAGTGAAACACTGTGGCTTATTATACATGTATACACACACACACAAAGGTCTGCATGTGCTTATTGTTTGTAACACCAACCAACCAACGGTTATCCATTTGTGAGTGATAGTAGTAGTAGTAGGAAGAGGAGGAGGAATACTTTAACAGCTGGCAAAATATGCAACATGGTAAACTGAAGTTTTTACACACACACACACACACACAAAGCAAACTGTCTGTAATATCCGATATTAATGGATTGAGTTAAAGAATCCAGATATGTGTGCGCGCATATATATATATTTACATACACACACTTAATTCAAAGCGTAAAAAAAGGGCAACCAGCTGTACGAAATATACCTTACATACAACATTTGAATGCAGAGTATATTTAATGTAATTATTAATGAAATTAACGTGTTAGTAGCAACGTCTCCTCAGGGGTAAATATAATATCTAACCCTGCAGTAAGTCGGGGAACTTCAAAAAGGTTGGTACTGCAGTAGGGCTGTTTTATTCGAAATAAAAGTATGCGTTAGTGTGTGTTTCTCTATAAGTTTAAACAATAAATAAACAGGTGTATATCCACAGACCACAAAGATCTAAGATGACCGTAGAATGGTCGATTAGATGAAACGAAGTGGGTGTCGGGTTTTATGGGGAGAGAGCAGAGAAACCACCTTTAGCTTAGTTGATGTTTAGTCTCAGGCCAGCCGCATGACCAAGTGTTACAAATATAGCCATCCTATCTTTCAAATATATATGACTAAGGTGGTGAATGTGTTCTTCCTCTTTTAAAAAGGCAGGGATTTAACAGTTATTTCTAGCAGGCCGGCCAGAACAAACATGCAGACACAATCTCTTAAGGTTGTCCTTTAACAATTAAGTTAACAGTGAAGGAGCAGGCCTATAGTGAAAGCGTCCCAATTATGACCATCCAGTAACTTGTATATCTCGGATTGCAATGTGTCCTTCCCGTTTTCAGAAGTTTAAAAGGTGTGATTTGAGAACTAATTTTTGTTAGCTATTTCTGGCAAGTCGAGCGAGCACGTTAAACGGTTGGGTGACCACTGAAAGAAGGACTATTATTATTATTTGGTTGTTTAATTCTAATAGATTAAAGAGCAGACATCGTTGTTGCTGCTATTGGTGGTGTTGGAAAATATTAGAAAACACGATACAAAGCAAGAAAATAAAACTTAGGAGAATTTATCGATTTAAAAAGAAAGAAAAAAAAGAAGGTAATAAAATATTTTCTCTCAATAAAACAGAAAATCCACCGGAGACGAACGGTAGAAATGACGGTTAGTTTTACGAGTAACAACCTGGCGGAATTAATCCACGACTAGAAGATACACGCGGAAGTTATCTACATATATATATATATATATTATATATATATATATATATATATATATGTATACACACCGTTGTACATGTGTTGCTAAATCTGTTTATTTTCTAAAGATTGTATTGAAATGTGCCGTTGTTGTTATTCTGTCGTTTACATTGCACATATCTTTATATAGACGGTCTCTCTCTTAGATGGGGTGGCTTTCCAACCGATCCATAAGGTCCGGGGTACCGGTAAATTTCTGAACGAGGCGGGGTGTAGGGTGGGGAGAGGGAAGACCCCACCCTCTCCCAGGTGGGGCCCGAAGACAACCGCGTTCCGCCTTGCAAAATTTCTCTTCGTGGCTCTGATTTATTTACACACCCTCGCACGCGCGTTTAAACAAAGCGTGTATATATCTGGATTGAAGTAGTTTGTTGATTTAGCCCTAGGTCAGTATTTACTCATCACAGCACATTTACAATCAAAGGTGTTCCGATCAGGATCATCCCACCGCACACATACATCCATCGAATTCTTCCTTTATTTAGACAGTAGGGGTGATTTGAGTTGCTATTTCTAGCAGGCCGCACGACTACATAAAACCTCATAGTGTCAGTGTTTCTTTTTGTGATTAACAACTCGTGTTAAAATCATTGTTGGTTCACACACAAACAAAATAAAACTATTGATGAAAAACTCAAACACGGAGAAAGTAAAAAAAAAACACCTGCGTAAGTAGGCTCTCTCAAACACAGATGTTCAGTTATAAGAAATGGAGAAGTCTTTGAGGAAGAGAGACAGGTTGGCCCCAAAACTGCCTAACGGAATGGAGAGAGAAGGGACACAGCTATGTGGAACTAGTTACGGGTTTGTTCCATGTGAACACACAAGAGTAAACAAGAGAGACAGAGAAAGGCAGAAACAAGGAAAATGCCACTTATATTTGAACACTATACAAATATTCTTTCAAAAGAAACTTTTCTTTTAATTTTTCTAAATTTAATTATTTAATTGTTACAGTTGAAAAGGTCTCAAATGTACTGAAATGTTCTTTATAAAATCAATTTAGCATTTTCTATCTTGACTTGTTTTTTTCAGGGTTGAATTTGCAACCCCTATCTCAATTTGTGTGTGTATAATATATATATATATATATATATATACACACACATATATATATGTGTGTGTGTGCATCCAAGTTTGTGTATATGTGAAGGAGAGGGGTTATGATCGTGTCCGTGAATAACCAAAAGATAGCCTATCTATCTATCTATCTATCTCAGGTGATCAAAGTTCCATGTAATACAAATGCAAGCATACGCACATCCAGGAACAACGAAAGGGAATATTATACTTGAAAGAAAGTACACTCCAAGAGTGCAATTCGAAAATTACCATAATTTTTTTACCTGTAGACAAACAAACAAAACGATAAGCGAAACCTTTGTTTGGTTATAGTTTTTGTTTACATATCAACGTGTGCGTATATGCAGAGAACTGGAGAGAAATGTTATATATGTATGTATGTATGTATATGTGTGTGGATGTTAATGACTAAGAGATTTGTTGCTTAAAAATGAAACGGCTGTATAAACAAAAATATACACGGTAGCTGATCATCATACACACTTCTCATACAAATAAATAAATAAATGAAAAATACCTGATCAACAAGCGTAGAAAACTTCATCTCCCAATGTTGTCCATCAACGTACATAGAACCACCGGCTTGTTTTGTGTGTTTCCAATGGAATATATATCAACAACAAAGACTGTTGCTGATAACGATAACGATGATTTTTTTAACGATGTTGAAAACGAGCTTGATAATCCTTTCCAAATTGTGATGAGTATAGAAACTTATAAGCGCATATATATATATGGTGTTTATATATGTACACAGAATATACAATTTATATATAAATAAAAATCGTTTCCTTGAAAATATATACACACTGGTCGGGGTATATATATATAAACCCAATTAAGAGCTGTTTAAATCTTTTTTTTTTTAGATCTATATATCCGGTTATTAATTAATTCAATTAAAAGATGATTGCTATAGAGGAGAAATATTGATAGAATAGTGAAGAACAGGAGAGGAGGACAGGCAAGGAGAGAAAGAAAGAATGAAAAAAAGAGAGAAAGAATGGATCCGAAATGTGTAAAAAAAAGTATTTGGGGAGCTGGAATTAGTTTTAGCTGATAAGGCTTTCAGGCGAGAGGTATCGGTAGTAAAAGTTGATTTAGTGATAGTAGTAAAACGATAATAATACTACCACGATGAGAACAATAACAATTGCTGTAATAGCTTCTCACAGAGAAGCATGTCGTTATTTTATCGTTGTTGTTGTTGTTGTTGTTACGTTTGCTGGGGGTTTTTTTTTTTCGTTTTCTTCCGCCGGTAAATAGTTGTGAACATTCGGCAACGATACAAGCACGATAATAAGTCCCAGCAACAGCGGCGGAGTGTTAGATGTAGAGCAGAGAGGGGAGGAGTGACAAGAAAATGAAGAAATGTGAGAGAGGTAGGGGAGAAGGAAAAATGTGTGTCTGTGTGTGTGTGTATGCCAGTGGGGGGGAGGGGGCAATAGAGTCATTCACCCTTTCTTTCTTTCTGTGGTGATTTCAGGGAGAAAGACAAAGAAAAGGAGAGAGATCAAAGATATAAAAAGACAGGTAAGTATGGAGGAAGAGGAGGAGTAAGCGGAGAGAGAGAGAGAGAGATGGTATGAAAAGAGATCTTAGTTAGAAGGGAAGAAAAAAAGAGAGAAGGAAGAGATAAAAGCAGGTATATAAAGTAATAGAAGAGTGACTGCCTGATTGACTGACAGTAGAGGAGGGGCGAGTAGGAGGGAATGACAGATGATAGAGGGACAACGTGGGGAGGGGGTACAGTTGGTACAAAGAGACAACTACGGAACAAACCCAAGACCACACAGGTGGTAGGAGGACGAAGGGGGGGAAAGGTGCTCCTCCAGCCTATTACTATCACTGGTGCATATATACACACACGCGCGCGCGCACAGAGGGGGATGTAGCGACAGTGAGCGGGAGGGGTGAAGTAGGGGTAGGGTTTTGTAAATTTTATTTCGATTCAAAAATGACTTAAATTAATAAAAAGACATACAAACACGCACATACACAAACTGTAAAAGAGGGAGAGAGAGAGAGAGAGAGAGGAAAGAGCGCATGAAGAGAAGGAATGACGAATCGATGAAAGATGAAAGGAATTATAGAATTATTATATAGAGAACATTGTAAAAGAAAAGGAATAAATAAACGAAAATAAAAGAGAAAAGGCGTGATTTAAAAAGAAGGGGGAGGAAGAGAGAGATGATGATGATGATAATGGGAGTGGAATGGTCAAGAGAGTAAGACTGGAGTTGGAGGGAAGAAGGTAGAAAGGAAGGGTCAAAGAAGAATAGAAGTAGAAGCAGAGAGATATAACAAAGAGATAGTTGAGGGGTAGGAAGGAACAGTAAAAAAGGGAGGAGCTAAGTAAAGTCACCATTTGTTACCCCCTCTCTTTCTCTTTCTCACTCTATTTCACTGCACAGTCCCACCACCACCACCACAGAAAGAGGAGGAGCAGTCCTTCTCCTCCTCCTCCTCCTCTTACCCCCTTTGACAAGACTGCATGCACCCTCCCCAACCAGTCTCCCTCCTACTTTCTCTTTACTAAACAGTTATCAGTTTTATTATCATCATTTGAAAAGAAGCAATTGGAAGCGAATGTGAAAATAAAAACCAGCAGCACGTGAGAGTTTATATTTATGCAAGTGTGTATGTGTGTGCGTGCATGTGCAAATATATATATATATGTATGTATATATAGAGTCACTTTACAGTCTCTCCGTATTTACAACTGCATTATATACAGATTATATTTACATGTCTACATAAATCTGAAAGTAATAAAGTATACGATCGCTTAAATGCGCAAATGCTCGGGGTGTCCAATTAAAAGAAAGACGAAGTGCATTAAAAATTCATAAATAAAAAAGTTCATAATTCATATATAAACATTTTAATTTCTTCTATTTAAAAACAAATATACTTTATTTTGAATTTATAATTTTTCCATTATAAAAAAAAACTGTATAATAATAATAATAATAGTAATATTAGTTCACAACGTAAAAAGTAAAAAAAGAAAGGAAAATAAGTATATAAATAAAAATAAATGCTAACATTTCACCAAAAATCTGGACATCACAAACACACGTGTGTGTGTGTGTGAATGTATGTACGAGTGTACACGCACACACATACATACAAAACTTCAACCTCAATTTATACCAGTGAGAATTGAACAGATGTGTGATCATGCTTTTTCAAGGGTATTTGCAACAAATACACATGTATGCGCGCGAGAATGTGTGCGTGCGTGTGTGTGTGTGTGTATGCATCCGTGAATGTTTGTATGTATGCGCAGACGTAGATATGTGGCAAGAAGTTTCCTTACGAACCACATGGTCCCGGGTTCGGCCCACAGCGTGCCACCTTCGACAAGTGTTTTTTTACTATAGTCTCAGATCGATTCGGTAGACGGAAACTGAAAGAAGCCCTACGTGTGAGCGCACGCATATATATATATATATATATATATATATATATATATATACATACATACATAGCGTGTGCGTGTGTGTGCGTGTTTGTCCCCCACCACCCCTTGACAACCAGTGTTAGTGTGTTTACGTCCCCGTAACCAAGCGGTTCAGCAAATGAAACGGATAGACTAAGTACCAAGAGGTCCATTCAGTCGACTAAAATTTCTCCAAGACGGTGCCCCAGCATGGCCGCAGTCTAATGACTAAAATAAGTGAAAGATAAAAGCTGCACACGCACACACACACGGAAAAGTCAAGAAAGCGAACAGTGTTCATGTGGTATTATGTCCGCGTGCAGGATCAAGCTTAGACGATCGGAAAGAGCTATTGTTGTTGTTGTGAACGGAACACACACACACACATACATCCATCCATCCATCCATACATATACACACACACACGTGTGTGTGCAGACACAGAGACCAACGTTCCGCTTGTATGCATGTATATATCGTTGAACCCCACAACAGGGTCATCTGTGCGGCAAGAAAACAAAGCGGTCCCGGAATTAGGTAATTAAACTATCAATTAGCGAAACTGATTGGCTGCCGTGAGTGTGCGGAGGAGAGAGAGAGAGGAAGAGTGGTGAGCTTTCTTTTTGTTATTTTTAAGGAAAGTCAAGCGACTCGACTATATACACGGAGTTTACAGACACAGAAACATGCCTGTACACTACAGAAGCATGTCTACACGTGCGCGCGCGCATTTACTTTCACTTTTAACCTTATAATAGATTCAGTCACTGGACTGCAATGATACTGGAGCACCACAGACTTGAAGGAGTTTTAGCCGTTAATGTGGTCCTAAGTAACATATTTCATCGTTATTTATGGAATAAAGATTAAAAAATGCAACTGGAGGAGTGGCTGTGTGGTAAGTAGCTTGCTAACCAGCCACATGGTTCCGTGTTCAGTCCCGGCGAACTGGCAGAAATGTTAGCATGTCGGGCGAAATGCGTAGCCGTATTTCGTCTGTCGTTACGTTCTGAATTCAAATTCCGCCGAGGTTGACTTTGCTTTTTATCCTTTCGGGGTCGATTAAATAAGTACCAGCTACGCACTGGGGTCGATACAATCGACTTAATCCGTTTGTCCTTGTTTGTCCTCTCTGTGTTTAGCCCTTTGTGGGTAGTAAAGAAATAGGTTCCGTGTTCAGTCCCACTGCGTGGCATCTTGGGTAAGTGTCTTCTGCTATAGCCCCGGGCCGACCAATGCCTTGTGAGTGGATTTGGGAGACGGAAACTGAAAGAAGCCTGTCGTATATATGTATATGTATGTGTTTGTCCCCCTAGCATTGCTTGACAACCGATGCTGGTGTGGTTAGCGGTTCGGCAAAAGAGACCGATAGAATAAGTACTGGGCTTACAAAGAATAAGTCCCGGGGTCGATTTGCTCGACCAAAGGCGGTGCTCCAGCATGGCCGCAGTCAAATGACTGAAACATGTAAATGAGAAAGAGAAAGAGAGAACTCTAGATGGAGGTAAGCGCGCGCGCACAGAGAGTGAGGGAGGTGGTGACGGACAGAGCATGTCCTCTCTTCTTTGTCTCCGGCCGGGATCACACACACATACACACACACAAAGGCCGAGGGAGGTGGTGGCGGAGAGAGTGTGTCCTCTTGTCTTTGTCGCCGGATACACACACACACAAAGCTGAGAGATGAGGAGGAAGCATGGGGAGCAAATACTTGTGCCTTCTGTCTCCGGACATAGGCGTACACATACACAACAGCTGAAGGAAAGACTCCAAACATCGAGTACCAAAATAATAAAAATTTTCTGCAATAGGCCTAAGGTAATACATTGGTATGTGTGTGACTAGATCGCCTATTTAACTGGTACGACATTATGCAATTCAGCTGAGCCGGATAACGATATCCTAAATAATATTTGAAAGAGAACTGGATTGTCTTAGCTGGAATATGTTTATTAATTAATCTGTTTGGCCTGGAGGTTTAATAGCAACGAGAAGTGGGACTTTATTTTGTCGACCTCGGGAGGATGAAAGACAAAAAAAAAAAAAAAAAACGACCGGATATGAATTCAACTGTAATAAAAAGGTCGTAAACGATTACCTGAAGGCAATCTATCTACCGTGTGTTACAGATTCAGCGGCCACAGACATTATCATTACTGTAATAGCAATCTGAAACATTGTTTTATGAACGGAGACATGTTTGGCCACCGTCTTATAATGGATAGAGTAGTCAGCTCCTCACTCACTCCCCTTTGTAACAACAGAAACAGATACGAGACATTACGCACACAAATACACACAATTAGTCCGAAGAAATCCGTTGAAATCCTAGATTTAGACATTTAGGATCAGAAGGGGTTTACAAAGTCAACTAGCTGTTGTTATACATCATTTCCATATACAGCAGATTTGGTTGAAAGCTAAGCTTGTCTGTCTTTCCATTTTCTTTACTACTTTTGTAACGCAAAAGTTATGTTCCTCTACCTGTAAAGTCGTAACAGAACATGCACGGCTTAACGTTAAATTGGTCAACAAAGTTTCTAAGCAGTTGAACCCCACGTACTGGAACTTGAATATGTATACTCTTTATTCTTTTACTTGTTTCCGTCATTTGACTGTGGCCATGCTCGAGCACCGCCTTTAGTCGAGCAAATCGACCCCAGGACTTATTTTTTGTAAGCCTAGTACTTATTCTATCGGTCTCTTTTTGTCGAACCGCTAAGTTACGGGGACGTAAACACACCAGCATCGGTTGTCAAGCGATGTTGGGGGGACAAATACAGACACACAAACATATACACACATACATACATATATACGACGGGATCTTTCAGTTTCTGTCTACCAAATCCACTCATAAGGCTATAGTAGAAGACACTTGCCCAAGATGCCACGCAGTGAGACTGAACTTGGAACCACGTGGTTAGTAAGCAAGCTACTTACCATACAGCCACTCATTGTATACACAAGAGTCATGAATATACATCACTACCCGTTCATTAAATGACAGATTCATTTTGAGAAGTCTCTAGTGAGGACTTGAGAATCCACATATAACAGACGAAAATCATGTAAATTTAACTAGAGTTTTTAGTATGGTGCGGCTTATCGTTAAAAAAAAAGGTTAATTAGGCCATCCTTTTTTGACGGTAACTGCTGCAACAGTCTGTCATGCTTAAACGTTCAAGAGAACTTTGAAGATGTGGCATTTTACTTTCAACAAGATGGGACACCCTACACTAACACAGTAATGTGATTGCCGATCTTGAGATTTTGTCAAACAGGTGGATTGGATGAAAAGGTACACTGCCTTCACTGGACCTCACATCACGAGACATTTTTCATGGGGATACTTAAAAGGTAAAATTTATAGTACTATCAGTCTGTCTATCCATCTCTCTCTCTCTCTACACACACACACACACACATACATACATATATATATGGTGAGAGAAAGAGATGGGTGGAGGGAAATATAAAAGGTACCAAACTAATCAAATCGAAAACTTCATCTAATTGGCATTTCTAAACTTCTTTTGTTGGACATCTCTTGGACGTAGAGGAGGTAAGAATACTGGAAACAGCCAGTAGTCAGTTATAGGAAGAGAGGAAAATTATGTGCATAACGTAGGGTGACGAGTGATGACGGTAAGAGAGAATAGAGAGGAGGGACGAAAATGTTTAATCTAGTACCAAAGTAAATGGGAGTGAGAAAGGGAGAGGAAAAGGGAAATAATGGGGGGCAGGGTATGGTAACTACGATACTAAGTAGAGCAGTGGTGGGAGAAGAGCAAAGCTAAGTAGAAAGCGAGAAGAGGGGTAAATGAATTGAATATAACTGTAAGAAAGAGAGAGACAGGGAAAAGAGGAATCGAAAGAAGGAAGTAAATCCAACTGGGCGACGAAAGGGGATCTGTATATAAGCTTAGTGTGGTACAAGAGATTGGAGTGAGAAAGGCTGGATGAAGTACCACGGGAGACAGGTAGCTGGATAGACAAACAAGTAACTAAATAAGCAAACAGGTATGTATATAATCAAGTAGTTGTGTAGACACACAGGGAGATGTGTAGAAAGACAGGTAAAGAAGTACAACTCAACGTCAGGTGTACGTTTCGGCCTATTTGTAAATTCAAACGCGTGTGTGCGCGCCCCCACCCCCGCGAGCACATGTGCAAAACAAGGTGGATAAACAATAGTACTCGAATACCAAAGGTAGAGTGAAATACAGTTAACCACTACACCATATGCCCGTGAGCATATATGGCGTAGTGGTTAAGAGCGTGGGCTACAAACCCCCAAATTCCGAGTTCGATTCCAAGCAGTAACCTGAATAATTAATAATAATAATAATAATAATAATAATAACAACAACAACAACATCGAAAAATACCTTAGGAATGAGAACTCAGGTTCGAAAATTTCCCAAGACACCTGATGAAGGCTGAAACGTTGTGTTAACAACAAACAAGATGAGGACAAATATCCGTCCTCATATATATGTAAATAATGTAGAGTGAAATAGTTTTCTATTGAAGCTAAAAAGACTTTACAAACTGTTACTCAGAGTTTCATGTAATCAATCATCAGGCTGTTGTGAGTATTTGATACTAAGAAGTCCGCTAGTGAACGTGATCTGGGTATTATTGTAAACAACGATCTGCGTTGGACAAACCACACATCTAAGATTGTCAAAAAGGCTGGGGGTGTTCTAGCATTACCTAGTAAGACCTTTGTCAGCTGCTTTCCAGCAATCTATTTAAAACTGTATATGTCAATGATACGTCCACATTTAGATTTTGCATCTCCAGTCTGGAACCCCTATCTTGCTCAGCATATAAATCTCTTGGAAACTGTTCAGAAACGTGCAACAAAACGAATACCCGCCGTCAGGCATCTACCATACTCTGAATGTCTTGCTTCCTTGGGCATGGACGCATTAAAGCTCAGACGTCTGGCAATTGACTTGGTAGACACCAACCATCTTTCCAACAACAACCTTGGGCACCTTTTTGAATTCCATGTCAGACACTCGTGGACATGCTTACAAAATCAAAAGAACAACACAGCACCCATGACTTTCGGAAACATTTTTTTCAAACTCAGAATTGTTGAAGCATGGAATAAACTACTCCTATCAGTCGTTAGCTGTCGAGACACTACATCCTTCAAAACTCCCAGACTTCCTGAAATCCGTCAACAGTACACTTGGTGGCTTTGTTTTTCTTGAGCACTGTTATACAATTTATTTAATATTATATATAACGATCCTTCGGTATTGGTATAGAGCGGTGTCGGTATGAGGAGACGACGTCATTCACTCTTTCTACAACCTAGCCTCTTTATGTCATACAGAGAGAGAGAGAGGGGTGATTAGGACTAGTGTCAAGCTATTAGCAGTGAAATGCAAAAAGACAGTGGTATAGATGATCAAGGATAATTTCAAGAAAACAAAGACAAACAGTGGAGATGCGGGGAGTCCCAACGACAGCGGCATTCGCTCTGTTCCTTATCCTATCGATTTACGGCTGGAAACCCCAGAAAAGAAAAAACCAGAAGAAGAAAAAAAGCTAACATGTACGCACGCCGGCCCGTGTGTGTGTGTGTTCTTTGTAAGTATTTATCTGTTCGTGGTCGCATGAGAGCATGTGCTTTTGCGAGTAGACAGATGTGTGTATATTTAGGCGTGTGTGTGTGTGTGCTAACAGTATGGATGAGGGTTGTGGTCTTGTGATCCAGTGTATGTGTGTGTGTGTGTGAGAGAGAGAGAGAGGGGGGGGGAGAAATAGAGAGAGAGACAGAGACTGTGCACGTGTGTGGTTGCGCACTCAAGGATCTGCGTGTATATGCGTATGGTGTTGTGTGTAACGTGCTTGCGAAACCGCGGCTAGCCGCATGCAAATTGCGCGCGAGTGCCAACAACGTCGACGCACAACCACAACAAGCGAAAAAGCGGACGACGAAGACAAGGAAGAAAGAATAATCATAATATAAAAAGAAAAAAAACAACAACTAAATAAAGCATTACCGGGGGGGGGGTTAAAAGAAAAACGACACAACGCTAAACAACTACAAAAAAAAGCAAAGGAAAGAAAGTCACCAAGAGTGGCCAAGCTCACCGCACCACACTTCCATACGTAACTTGGGGATAACTCGCATGTATTCATTGGTAGTGATGAAAATAGACGGGAACTGAGATAAGGAAAGTTAATTCATTCACCGCAAGCACACACCAACAGTAACGTTGGGCTACTTACTCTCTTTCTCTCTTTCACACGCACACAGAATCATTGGTTAATGAAAGCAAATGAATTTATTCTACGCCACCACTGTACTTTCACTTTAAGGCTATACCATGTACGTGTAAAGAGAATTGTTATATAATTTGCAAACACACTGGCCTTCAGTTTTCAGCCTGCACTGGATTTCGACAGTGTATTTCTGAGTACACACACTCACATATATACCACATGTACATTCATAGCATAGTTTTGGCAACAGATTTCAGTTGAAATCTCGCGTTCAAACAGATATTGTAGAGAGTTTGAAAGTCTTGTATGTTAATTGGCAAACTATCAAACATGCCCCAACCAAAATCATCTATCAATATATGTGTACACATATGTATGTGTGTGTGTATGTATGTATATGTACACACACACACATTACATATAGGCTAGTATTACTAAGAAGTTCGTTTTGCAACCACGTAGTTCCGGGTTCAATTGCAATGCGCAGAACCTTCAACTACGCCCCCGGATGAACCTCTCTTGTAAGTGAATTTGTTGAACTTTAACTGCGTGGAAACCCTCGTGTATGTTTATCTCTCACTAGTTGACAATCGATGCTGGATTATTTCTGTCCCCGTAAATTAGCGGTCCAGAAATTGATCGATAGAACAAGTACCAGTCTTGAAATAAGTACTCGGGTCCATTTAATCGACTAAAAACCCTGGTGGTCCAGTGTGGTTGAAGTCCTGTGACTGAATCAAATAATGTGTGTGTGTGTATGTATATAGTGGAGGCTCGTGGCTTAGAGGCTAGGGTGTTGAACTCATGATCGTAAGGTTGTGGTTTCGATTCCTGGACCGGGCGATGCGTTGTGTTCTTGAGCAAACCACTTCATTTTCACGTTGCTCCAGTCCACTCAGCTGGCAAAAATGAGTAATCCTGCGACGGACCGGCGTCCCGTCCAGGTGGGGAATTTCTACGCCACTGAAACCGGCCCTTATGAGCCTGGCATGGCTCGAGAAGGAACATTTATTTATGTATGTATATATACACACATACGTACACACGCACACCTTTCTCATTGGTAAGTGCGTTTTCTCCATATGCATAAAAGTAAATCTTTTCCCAAATAAGTTGCATTGCGTATTCGAAGCTCCGATGACGCTGTAAGGTGTTACTCAGGCACTCAACTATGAGTCCACCACATGTTATAGTGGAAACAACAGTAAGCTAATGAAGTCCATAGGATAATCGCTTATTTACCATCTCATTCACAGACAGACAGACAAATATCTTAACCCTTTAAGTCTTGATCTCCTGAATCTTATTTTACCATATACCTGGCACTCCACCGGTGATACGGTATAGAGAAAAATAACCCACCCACCAGTAAACCGGTGTTACAGGCTCAAAGTAACACGAAAATCACCTAGGTAACCATACAATGCTGCAGGGTTAAGTTCGCTTGATCATCATGTGGTTTCGGGTTCACTCAGGGTTACAATACAAAACACTAGACTAAATGCGTTCAACTATACTTTTGGATCGACCAATGCCTTGCGAATGAAGCAAACTGATGGACGACGGATAGTGTGGGAAGCCCGTCGCACACGTGCGTGTATACGCGTAACACGCAAGCTTAAGCTTTTGTATGCGTCTACTTTTCCGCCTTCATGCTTCAACCGCTGTGCTTTACGTCCCCGTAACCTAGCGGTTCGATAAATATATAGTCTCTCGCTAAAATAAGCAAGAACCAAAACCAAGTCTTAAGAGAAGGAGAACTGGGTCGATATGATCGGTTAGAACTTTTCGTGAAGGCGGTACTCCACCATGGCCACAGTCTTAATGGCTGAAATAAGTACACACACACACACATTATATATTACTCTAAATAATCTGAACCAATAATCTTAAAACATATCAATCGGGACCTACTACTACAACAACCACTACTACTACTGCTACTACTACTATTACTAAACGCCTTCTTCCTCCCATTATTAATATATCCAATGTAGATGGCCATGTTTCTCTTGTTCTTCCTGTTCTCGTTTTAATCTTTTATATTCTTAATTTTCCGTCCATTTGCTAATGGAATATGTTCCGAAAGTCGGTTTACGATTTATTAAATGAAATAAGCTGGGTGGTCCAACCGAAAAATAAAACGAATAAATAAATAAAAAAATCAGTGTTTTATAAATATACATCTTAACCTGCTCCGGCACCAATATTTCTTTCTCTCTCTCTTTCCCCCTCTCCGAATACTTTCTCACCCTTTGCACAACACAACTACAGCCGCCTTTCTCCAAGTCCGTCCGCCTGACTGCATGGCCAACCCACACATCAGCCACTCTCTCTCTCTCTCTGTCCGTCCGTCTATGTCTGCCCATTAACCTAAAGATATCATTTTTGCTCATCGTTTTATTTTATTTTATTTTCAAACAGAACACTCTTCAAACATCCTTTAGCCTCTGTCCCCATACCTCATCCATTAAGTGCAGAACTATCATCCAATATAAGATGGATTACTGTTCATTAGTTAGACAGTTGAACCAAACACCACACACACACACACACTTCTTTCTAGCTGACTGGAATCATTCTCAACGATTATTTCTGAGATACAGAGGAAAGAGAGAAACCATTTTTCAAGGGATTATGATTTCTAGAAGTCATATATTTTCGTGGGGTTTAAGGAGATCTAAATTAGTCATCTTTCTCCTCAAATAAAACCAACTTTTGACATTTTAAAGCCTTCTTCTAATTCTGTTCTTCCTTCCTCATCCTTTTCAATCTTTCATCTTGATTTAATAAGAAAAAACAATTATTTCCTTTTTATTCTAAAAATTTATTCACATCTACACATTACAACAAACTCATCCAGAAGGCGTTTTGTGACCGAAAACATCAATGTCTACTAGTTAAAGTGACACTACAAAGAGGTGGAATTCTGGCTTAAGCACCCCACATAACCCCTCATAACATTCTTCTTTTATGGAATTTTCAGAAAAAGTTTGTGAATTTGTGTTCTTCACATGGAAATTCATACTATTATGAAAAACAAATTTAAAAACATTAAAATCCCCTCCACAAATCCGAAAATTTCCACTCTTTTTCAAATTTCTTCTTTAAAAATCAGAATATGGACAGTCTGAATAGTTTGTTTAAATCTCAGTAATGGAGCATCTTTGAGTGCATCAGCATTCCATTAAATGTGTTTATGGAGAGAAAAATATTGAAAAACATCAATACATGTCAGAGTGACAATAAAACAAGGAAGGTATCAGGTGGTCGTGAGATGTGTCAAAAACCATTACTAAATCATCCTTAAACAGCATAGAAAAAAGTTTTCTTTTTCTTTTTCATATTTGTAAGAATTCCTGAGTGTAGAACAAAAATTTGCAAAAAATTTTCTAAAAATTCCCAAAAATAAAAAATTTAAGAGAAGTTATATAGGGAACAAAAACCAGAATTCTGCCTACAAGCCAAGTTAGGTTACCAATGTCAACAATAATATATATATATGTGGCCCAGTGGTTAGGGTAGCGGACTCGCAGTCGTAGGATCGCAGTTTCGATTCCCAGACCGGGCGTTGTGAGTGTTTATTGAGCGAAAACACCTAAAGTTCCACGAGGCTCCGGCAGAGGGTGGTGGCGACCCCTGCTGTACTCTTTCGCCACAACTTTCTCTCACTCTTTCTTCTGTTGGCCTGCCCGCTTAGTCAGCGGGGTGGCGTCATTTGAAGGCTAAAACAATGCGAAGCGCATTGTGACCAGCGATATCTAGCAACATCTGATAGCCTGGTCGGTCACAGTGACGGTGAAATATATATATATATATATATATAAAGGAAGTGGGGTTGAAGAAAGAATTGAGAAATAAAGTCCCTGGTGGATTTTATAAGCAACAAAAAGTATTGAAGTGACAAATCCCCACACACAACAACCAATTTCATGATCTTAGACTGAAACAATTAGCCAAGTGTCATCAGTTTCATCCTCTATTAATTTGATATCAGCATTAAACATACAAAATCAATTTTCTTTGCAAGAGTTGATCGAGGTTGGATGTGTCTTGAAGATTAGCTCCCCACCCCGTCTCTTTTGTCTCTTTAGATTATTATCGACATCTTTGCCTTAATTTCTTTGGAAACCTTCCAAATTATACCCAACAGTCCAATAATTATTACATTTGTTCGTTTAAACGAAATGTTATAAGCAGGGATGGCAATTTTCAATTCGATACGTTTAAATATTTCAGTGTGAAATTTGAAAATTAAAAGCAGAAATAGAAACAACTATTTAGATTTAAGACCTTTCACATTTTTTCACCTCAATTTCCGATTTAATTTTTAAAATTTTCTTTTTCTTTTGCATTCTAAGTTGAAATCAATTTCTATAGCAATTGAAGTTTCTTTATGTAATTATCATTATTATTATTAATGTTTTAGCAATTCAAAATTGGCCTCTTTCATATATATATATATATTATATATATATATATATATATATACATACATACACACACACATACATATTTTATACCTCACATTTGTGTAAAATAGCATCCTTGGTTATAGGTTTCCAACAAACTAATCACTGGCTCACTTAATTGAGTTCAAATTTTAATTTGTTCTTAAAGTTTATTTTATTTTTCCCTTCACATTTCAATTTAAATAAAAGAAACATCAATCTTAGCAGTTGGATAGTTCATTTCCCTGGAGTCAATAACATAACAGTAATAATAAATGTATATTTATTATCAGTAGTGGACGAAGATCGGTTAAAGGAAACTCAATGATGGAATTTATAACAATAAAAGTGATGTATACGAATGAGCAAAACTTCCACCTTATTTGGGGCCAAACATGCACACAACACACAATTCCAGGCAAATTATCATTCCAGCATTTCTAAAGTACAGACAGCCAGAAAGATGTATGGCATTCCTTTACACCGAACCTCCACTCCACCGCCAACACACTACACCTGTTTATGCACATGAATTGTACACTCAATATTACTCATTTGGTTATATAAAGATGATGATGATGATGATGATGATGATGTTGATGAAAGATGCAGCTGTCATATATGATGATACATGTTATTAATTCCAGCTACTGAAGCGTCCAGTCTCCGAGTTATGAATGAATATTAAACCTGAATTTGTCCTGTCTAGTCTGCATACAGTGAAAAATGCCATGTATATTTATAGTTTTTGTATTTCTTTCAACAGATTCCATCAGCACTATTGATATCACCAGCTGACTGACAGAGAGTAATGTTGAAACCCCTAACCACTACCACCACCATCCTCCACTTTCTTTTTTTTATCATGATTCTCATCAATAACAACAACAAATGGCTGAGTACAGGTGGTGATGATCACTTAGCCTTGTTTCCTCAAGAGACATTTAGCACCTTTGATTTTCCTTATGATCATAAAAACAAAACAGAACAAAATTTTTAAATAAAAGAAACCATTTGCTCTAAAAACAGAATTGTACAGAATTTAAACTAATATAACAAGATCACAAACAATATAGTTTTTTTTTTTAATATTTAATAATAAAAAGTTATGCATATTAGAGTATGACCCACACATTTAAAGTAGTGCTTCTCAAACATTCTGGATTCTGTTCCTTCACCCAATACTGTCAGGTTTCTTCCTCTTCTGACTCTACTACTACTACTACTACTGCTGCTGCAATGGGCTCTTCTTTCTCTGGACTCATTGACTTACACACATTCACCAATCTTCTTGTCTTCCAACTCAAATACATTGGAAAGGGAGTCACTCCTGGAGTAGGTATGAAAAGGCGCATTTTTTTCCTTCCTTGCCCCACTTTTCTATATGCCTTTTAGTTAAAGTGTGGCACTTGGAATCTCTTATTTCACTATTTCAACTGTTTCACCACAGTGAAGCTGGTTGATCTTTGCAGTACTGCGGAGAAGTCTTAGACACAAGAAGACAGTGTAACCACACAACAAAATCTCTAAATTTGTGATCTAAATGAAATGGAGACTGAACAGATAAGATGCTGAACTACTAACCAAAACCATCCCAAAATGAGAAGCATTATCATCTGTCATCTTGTAGATGAGGCACTTTATTATCGTTTCATGCCAGACTAACTAAAAGTATATATTTTTAAATGTATCAGAGAATCCTACCAAGAATTTGTAAAAACCATACAACACAACATATATTATTAGACCATTTCGAAATAATCCACAATCAATAAAACACTAAACAAAAGCAAAAACAATTTTTAACTATCATCATCATCATCATCATTTAACATCCACTTTCTATGCTGGCATGGGTTGGATGGTTTGACCGAAGCCTGTCAAGCCAGTGGGCTGCACCACGCTCTAATCTGATCTGGCAAGGTTTCTACAGCTGGATGTCCTTCCTAATGCCAACCACTACAAGAGTGTAGTGGGTGCTTTTTACGTGCCGCCAGCACACTACTAAAAATAATTCAAGGTGATTTTTCGTTAGGTATGTCATTCAGAAAGTCCTGTGGGCTGCAGTTTGCCCATGGCTAGTATATTTGCAAGAATTGTTGTCTTACAATTAATTGGATGTCCTTCTTACTGTTAACCATTCAAGCATGAAGTAGTGCTAGAGCTGAAGTAAAACTGAGTTACATGTTTTTTTTCAGGGCATCCCACAAGATTTGAATTAATTACCACGTTGTTAGTTGAGAACCTTAACCTCAAAGCCAATGTTCCATCACATGAGTTTCCTTCCCAGCCCATATGTCTGAACATTCATGCATATAAGAGATATCAATACTGTTTAGAACAATTGACCACTGAAGTGAATTGTTGTATAGTGGAACTGTACACTTCTCCCAGTAAAAAGTGGTAGTAGCCAGTCAATATAAATAGACCAGTAGCCAGTTGACAAGAGAAGATCAGAAGTTTGAGAGTACATGTAAACTGTGTGGACAGTTGTGTCTGTGCTGATATAGTAATTATACTGTGATACTGAGGGGACATCATAATGATCCAAATTGTTGAGTATAATAACAGTGTACAACTAGGGGCCATACAGTACCAGATAGAACATTTCTATCGACGATGTTGGAAATATAACAATATCTGTCAGAGTGACAATCGTTGTCAAAAAGACAGATACAACGGTGGCAAAAGACCGCTTTATAACATGAATATTAATTAATATATAACTAGTTCACTAATTAATTAGTTTACTAACTTGTTCTAATTTCAAATACAGGTACAACACCAACTTTCTCAACACCGAAGGTCCAGGACCTCTAATAATCAGCACCAATTTATAAGTAACAACTTCAAATTCTCACATCTGCCAGACTAGTTTACTAGTACCTTGCACGGTACAGCATTAATAAACTTGTATCATTTATACTAATGTGCAACTATCTGTATTTCAATCAATAATTCAAGTAAATCTAGTAGTTCCTTTATTTTGAGTATGCTGACCAAGATGACTGCCCTGGTTTGGAAAAAAAAAATCAGCATTCCAGGAAGGGTTTGGAATCAAAAGTTCCAGAAAATTAATCCTTTAGCATTCGGGTTCTCTATCAAATGTAATGCTTATTTATTCATGTTGTTTTGAATTAACAATGCATTATCTTGCAGCTTTGAGATTTTGATGATGTGACTGTTTATTTTTAGAATGACAATGTAGGGTAAGTATAAAATGTTGGATTTAGTCAATTTTAACATAAAATAAGCCAGATGTGTCTGGTTTAAATACTAAAGGGTTAATGTTGTACTTGTACTGAATTTAAATGGCACCAGTAAAATAAGTATCAACAATGCAAGGACAACCATCCACGTGAAGAATGTTTCACACACTGCTTCTGTACTGTAATGTTCTTATAATTAAGATATTCAACTCTCAACAATCCAGTTCATAATGGTGTCACACAATGAACCAGCACACACTTCTAAGCAGTGACAATACTGCAAGCTTGTTTCAATAGGCTTGCAATGTTGGATCAAATTCTTTCAAAGAGAAATTTACCCAATACACAGGCAAGAATTTATCTTTCATCTACTTAGCATCACAGAAACTCAGCTAACCTCAGTTGCACAAATTATGAAACAACTAACTTCAACATGAGGAGGTTAATTAAACAATTCAATAAAACATGTTCTTCACATCTCTCTTCAAACAAACAATACACACACTCATACAATCATATATACACACAAATACATGCAATCACACACACACACACACACACACACACACAATCAGCGATATATATAAATACACACATACAATCAAACACACATGCAATCAAATACACACATAGACACATGCAATCAAATACACATGCAAATAGACATATACATCAACACACACATACATGCAATCCCCCTCCACACACACAAACATACAATCACACACATACATGCAGTCACACACACACACACATACACACACAGTTGACCTTGTGACCAGTCAAAAGAAGAAGTCCATATGGTTTTCATATGAAAGAGAAATAAGTAGAATCTGAATAAAATCTGTTTCTTGTTCAAATGTAAATCCATCTTTTTTCTTATACTAACAAAATGAAAATTGATAAATTAAATTACTATAGGAAAATCTGAAATACTCTGTCTGTCGATTAACAATTATGTAAAAAGAACATAAAAATAATGATAAACACATGATAAAGCAACTATTGATAATCATGAAGACATCTGCCAAAAACATTGAAAGACTCATTTGAAATGTTACATAAAGTCTTTACCACGTCAGATCAATAGTTTCCAATAAACATTTAATCAATCTAAAAAGATTAGAAATCCATTCAAGTTCTACACATGCCATGATTTCTGGATCTTGTCTAACATGTGTGTGTGTGTGTGTGTGTGTGTGGTGTGTGAAGAGCAGCCTGTTAATACAAATTATTATTATTGTAATAGAGTTTGATATCAGTGGGTGTGATTAAAACGCACAAAGATTTAATGCCTCCCCTTCAGCAAAATGAAAACTAAACGCAGATGTTCTCAAAAGTCCCAATAGAATGCTTTATTAGAGGCGGCAGTTTAATCCGGTTTTGTTGCTTCAAGTGGACATTACGTTGCTGTTGTCATCATCGTCATCATTTAACATCCATGTTCCATGCTAGCATGAGTTGGAAGTTTTACAAGGATTAAATGAGTCAAGGACTGCGCTGTATTTGAGTGTATGCTTCAGTGTGGTTTCTACAGCTGGATGCCCTTCCAAATTCTAAAAACATTACAGCCGGCAGGGGATGGTGGTGATTCCTGCTGTACTCTTTCACCACAACTTTCTCTCACTCTTACTTCCTGTTTCTGTTGTACCTGTATTTCAAAGGGCCGGCCTTGTCACTCTCTGTGTCACGCTGAATATCCCCGAGAACTACGTTAAGGGTACACGTGTCTGTGGAGTGCTCAGCCGCTTACACATTAATTTCACGAGCAGGCTGTTCCGTTGATTCGGATCAACCGGAACCCTCATCGTCGTAACCGACGGAGTGCTTCCATCCAATTCCATCCACAGTGTATACTGGGTGCATTTGTTTTGCACTATTAAGGTCACCATGTAGCTCACAAGTCAACAAATCCAGGGATTGAGGATGCTGTCTCCATATGCTAGATGGGGGTTAATATACGAGGGAAGAAGTTGGAGTAGAGCAGGTTCTTGTTGTAACAAGCTACATGGTTACTTACATTCAGGAGAGAGAGAGAGCAAGAATGAATTAGAAATATCTCCAAGAGGATGGAAAGTGGTGATGAGGTGTCCAGGTAGCAACTCAAGGAGCAGGAGGGAGGAATGGGGGTTTGCAAGAGTATGTGGGGAGGAAGAGATAACAGAAGTGGAAGAGAATGGTAGGCAACATCCATATGGACTGAGGGGAGGCAGTGTACGAGTTGAGGAGGCTACAAGGATACTAGCAGTATGGTAACATTACTGTTGACAGGGGAAGAAGGGAGAAAGTTATGACGCATGTTTGGGTAGGCTGCAGGAGCAGAGCAGAGAGATAAGACAGGTGTGATGCATGAGAAGAGATAATTTGGTGGTCCAAGAAAGGGGAAGGCCAGAGTAACATGTGGTTGTGGAGAAAAATATTAATGGATAAAGAATGGCTAACAAGTGAGATGATTCTACATAGCAAGAGAGAAAAATGAAATTAGGATAGAGGCAGGGGAGCTGCATTGAATGATATGGTGTGTGTGTGGGGGAGGCAAAATGAGGGGAGAATTTGATTGATGTGGGTGCTCATACACACACACACAACATATATCATCATCATCAATTAACGGCCATTTTCCATGTTAGCATGGTTTTGACAGTTTGACAGAAGCCGACCAGTTGAAGGACTGTTTTGACATGGTTTCTATCGCTGGATGCCCTTCCTATACATACACACACTCTACTCACATACACATGTATACACAAAAATCTATAACACACACACACATATATGTATACACACATGCTCATATGCATATATATATATATGCAATATATCCCCATGCAGTAATTCTAGAAGTCAAGTTTCATCTTGGTGGGTGGGCTTTCATAAAAACCTTATATTACCAGATATCCTGGTCCTTTGTCATTTTCTCTGTGAGGGTCAAGGTCCTATATACACATATATATATATATATATATATATATATATATATATATATATATATATATATATATATTACGGAGATGTTCTTGCATAGCAAGTGACCTCATCTGAGATAGTGTGCTGGAACGAAAACAATTGCAGCATGGAAGGTGTTTATAAGCCATTTAAGAAACACACAAAAACTGTTAGATTCACTTCAACATTTAGATTTAATTTGCCAAAATATTTCCGTTGATTTGAGACCGTGACCTGTTCACTGTTCACTGACAAAATTCCGTGCTACATCAGAATTCTTTTAGTGAACAGGTTGATGGTCTCAAAGTGACGAAAATATTTTGGCAAATTAAATTTAAATGTTGAAGTGAATCTAACAGTTATTGTATGTTTCTTAAATGGCTGATAAACACCTTCCACGCTGCATATATATATATATAATGTTTGTATATTGCATCTATCATACATGTATGGTTAAGAAGTTTGCAACTAAAGTCCAGACAGATCACGGCTTTGGGAGTGGAATTGATAGATGGAAACTGAAAGATGACTACCATACATACACGCTTATGTGTACATGAGTGTGTGTGTGTATGTGTGTGTTTATATCGCCTAATCTTGGTATTGCACAATAATTGTGAATGAGTGTCACTGTCATTCAAACTCTCCTTCATGTTCCAATCTTCCTCAAAGAATGTCTAGCCACAGGGAAAATTATCTTGCTTCAAAACAGGTGCAGGTTGGTGACAGGAGGGGCATATGGTTGTATAAATCTTCATCAGTGAATTCCCTCTGACCCATGCAAAAGTGAATATTACAGTGATTATGAGACATACATGCATACACACATATATACACATACATACCTTATCTATCTATACATACACGCATATGTATATATATACCTGTACATAAAAATATATGCAAACACACACATACATACATCAATTTCTAACTCCCAGGACTTATATTAAACACAATGTCCAGTTCTTTTTGCCAGACTGTTGGTTTCAGTACATGTTTTCTGCAGTCACACACACACACACACACACACAAACAGTTTAAGCACATCATTAGCAGTATCAGTCTCACTGACCTCTGAAAAGTGAAAAGTATATCAGTTATGAAGTTATGGGACAAAAACAAGTACTGCACATAAATTCAGCAGAGACCTGGTCACATGCCCTGTGCAACAAATAATAACAATAGCCACCACCAGAACCATGCTGGCATGGGTTGGACAGGGTTTATTGAAGAAAATTTTCTATGGCCGGATGCCCTTCCTGTTGCCAACCCTCACCTGCTCCCAAGCAAGGTAGTATTTCCTCATCGACAGACATGTTCTCGCAGAATATTGGAAATGAATAACACTGCTTGTACGACAGTGACACTCATTTACAACTATCACATGATGTTGTGACTAGGGAACACAAACACACACACATCAAGCTTTTTTCAGTTTCCATCTTCCCAAATCCACTCATAAAGCTTTGATCAGCCTGAGGCTATAGTAGAAGCTATACTATTCAAGGATGAATTGAATCAAGGTGTTTCAATGATAAGGACACCAGATTAGGGTTGAGAATTGCACATCCATCTATCAACAACATATATGTCGGAGATGAGGGTGTCAAAAAATATATTCATTATGAGCCTAATCTTAAATATTAAATTTTGGATTTAAATTTTTACTCACCTGAAGAAAATGTTTTTTGTTTTTTTCATAATGTAAATGATTTGTTCAATAAAAATGCATCTAAAACAGCTGGAATGTAGTTCAACCCATTGATGTTCTTCCATATATATGTATATATACATATATATACACACACACGTATATATATATATATATATATATACATACATATATATATATACACATATACATATACACACATCATCATCATCATCATCGTCGTTTAACGTCCGTTCTCCATGCTAGCATGGGTTGGACGGTAGATATATACATAAATACATATAGGAGAACAAAGTGTACGTACGCCGCTATATATATATATGTATATATATATGTATGTATATATATATATATATATTATATATATATATATATAATATATATATATATATAAAATACAAAAAGGGACAACAAAAGATCCAGATAGACAATACAAAAAAACAAGGACGGGTCATTCAAAGCCTTTTATCCTCAGTCAAGAACCAGATCATCCTTGCAATTTCGGCTGATTAATCTGATTATATATATATATATCTACATATGTGGAGGTGCAATGGCTCAGTAGTTAGATTACCAGACCGGGCATTGTGAGTGTTTATTGAGCGAAAACACCTAAAGTTTCACGAGGCTCCGGCAGGGGGTGGTGGCGATCGCCACAACTTTCTCTCACTTTTTCTTCTGTTGGCCTGCTCGCTTAGCCAGCTGGGTGGCATCATTCGAAGGCTAAAACAATGCGGAGCGCATTGTGACCAGCAATGTGTAGCAACATCTGATAGCCTGGTTGGTGACGGTGATAACTATGTATACACACACACATAATATATACATACATATATATATATATATATATATATATATATATATATATTGGTAAAACGGTAAGATAACAAAAGAAAGAAAGAGACCTCAATATCATGTAAATAGAAGAAATTTATCTATAAAATAATATGTTACATTACTCGATAGTCAAGATAAAACTCAGAGTTTTATCTTGACTATCGAGTAATGTAACATATTATTTTATATATATATAATATATATATATATATATACATACATACATATATATATATATATATATATATATTAAGGTATGTAGAAAAATACAACATGGACAAGAACGTATAACTCTTACGCACACACACACACATATATATATATATATAAATAGCTTTGTTTACATTTCCAACTGCAGCTGATTCACCTATATTGTTATTGTTCTTACAAAAGGAATGAGTATTATAATGCTTGTTTCCAGACACCCTGAAACCCAACAATATTAACCTTCATAAATGGATGGTTCTGATAAAAAATAGTTGAGAATTCAACTGTCTTCTCTATAATAAGCTCAATGTAGCTCAATGAAACAACAAATCTAACTTTCTATCTAAATGAAAAAAATGCATAACAGCAATGTTTTAGTGCCCAACCTTCATTTTTTACTAGTCATTCAACTCTATATGTAGCCTTTTATAAGAACAGCGATTGTTTCTTTTTCAAAGCATGTGGTTCACAAACAAGCTGAAGCATAAGATTGTGCACACCCAAAGACATACACACACACACATACACAGAGGTATACTCACATATGCATATCTTGTGTTTGCATGTATACGTGAAACTAATCAGAAAGAAAAACAATAAACACAATATACACACATATCTACATACAGACACATTTAGAAATTTCAACTATATTTTCAGCTATCAATTTATTTACTTACAAAAAAAAAAAAAAAAAAAAAAAAAAAGAAAGAAATTCAGTTGACAAGAGAGATAACACCAAACACCCTACACTATCACCTGCCTTCCATACCCAGCTATGCTACCCATAAGTCTCCCTCACCGTCACCCACCATAAACGGTTATTATCTCAAGCGCCAATAACTGGCACTGTTTTTCAGTTACTTCCACAAACACCAGATTTCATCTTTCAGCACATTTCCATTCTGTTGCCCTTTTAGAATACTTTTTTTTTTATCATATTGTTTCATAATTTTACACACATACAACACACTATTTAAGTTGTATTCTGAAAGGTAGGGTGTTATCAGGGCCATAAATCACCAACACTCACATATTACTGCCGGGAGTGAGGGAAGAAATGTAGATTCACTCTCTATCTTATCACCATTTCCTGGTCGCTAATGGTCTTAAACTGAAAATAATAAAGAATTTAAAAATTTACCTATCAACAGCCTTCACCTCTTCACACTGGTCTACTTTAAGCCTATGGATTCTCACTCATATCCGACCCCACCATCCTTCCCCCCCCCCGTAGCTTATGTAGCAAAGATCCTGAAGTTTCTAAGAAGGAAATGCACTTCTTCATTTAGTTAGCTCCAAACAAATCAGTGACTTTGCCCTCTGTCAAATTCAATCGTGCACCACACACTCCCAATCTGCACACACCTCACCTACCACTCTAATACTTTGCCCCTTCAATATACCCACTCTCACATCTAATCGTTAGTTCCTTTATCTCTAGGTACACTTACCCTAGTGCTTCCACATATTTCTAACATTACCTTGCTTCATGTCCCTTCATCTCTCAAACAGCTATTCTACAAATCCAAAGTTCTTGTCAACATGATCAGCCACATTTATTGCACCTCTTTGGACCCTATGGTATTTAAACCAGCCATATCTGACCAAAATATTCTACCCATTTTATGTTCAAACTGGTCATATCCAGCCTTGCACACCTACCATACCAGATCATTCTAAAAATAAACAATCACATCAAAATCTCAAAGCTATGAGATAATATAGGATTAACTCAAAAACAATGTGAATAAATAAGCATTACATTTAACAGGGTAATCTCAATGCTAAAGGGTTAATGTATACTGCATAACTTCCAAACACAGTGATGCATTATATTTAGGTGAAATGTGTCACCATTTGGGAGACACATTCTGTAAGTACTTGCTGGGTATTTATAACAGCACTTAAGGAATCCTCAAACCCATGCATCAGCACTTTAACTCAATTGAACACCACTCAGTTTGTCGTGTGCTGCAATACTCTCATTCTGAAAAGAACATGCAAAGATAAGGAGCAATGTCTTATCATTGATGACACAATCCTGCATCATCTCAAAAGCATCGGTACTGCCTTTGGCTGTCTCCAATGAGCATTTCAGAACAAAGACATCTGAACTGATACAAAAAAGATGGCGTACAAGGAAATGGTCATCTTTGCAGTTCTTTATGCATCTAAGAGCTGGACTATGTATAGAAGACATAAAAGTCTTGAAAGATATCACCAAGACTGCCTTTGAAGTATTCTCAAAATGAGCTGGAAAGAAAGAAGGATAAACATTAGTGTGTTGAGAGAAGCTAACATGAGCTCCATTGAAGTTATCATCATCTAGAAACAGCTGAGATAGACTGGACATGTCCGAATGTGAAACGTCTACCCAAGCAGTTTCTCAACTTCCAACTAACAGAAGGAAAACAAAAAAGTGGAGGGCAAAAGAAAAAAAACTCAATGATGTCCTAAAAGCCAACCTTAATATAATATTAACACTGAGAACTGGGAGAGAAACGCTCAGAATCGAGAAACCTGGAGATCCAGGATCAAGAGGGGCTAACAACTTTTAAGACAAGTAGAACTGCTGAGCAAGAAGGAAAGATGAGGCACAGAAAAAAATAGAGAAGAACAATCAAGAAGGGATCTTCCATCTGGAATCACCAGTCGTGCATATGAAAAGACCTTTTGATCAAGAATTGGGCCCATCAGTTCCCTCAAACTCCATCAATAAACTTTTATAAAGACCATCATCCTTGATCCCCAATGATAGTCATGATGATGAGGAGTCCT
>NC_043014.1:31493175-31568175 GCF_006345805.1 Octopus sinensis
CCTTTAAATGATTCCACCAGGTTACTAAACCAACATTCCCCACTGATTGAAAAGGGGACTGGAGCAACATGCCATCTAACCAGGGAGTCGAACACATGATCTAGTGACTGTAAGTGTAACAGCCTAACCACAAGGCCACGTGCCTTATATATATATAAATATACACACACAAAAATTCCTGATGTCACATAATGTGTTTTATGTACATGCTTATTAAGTGTGGAATTTTGTCCAGGGAAAAATCTGTTTAAGATGTCAAGTGTTAAAAAACACTGAATACCTCAGAACCAGATGAGACAAATGAATGAGAGTGATGGGTATCAATATTTCACATGTGAAGAAGCAGGAATGACTTTGTGATTTAGAATTCTGCTTTGTGACCATGTGCTTCCAGATTCAGTTCTGTTGTGTGAAACATTGGATAAGTGTCTTCTACTATAACCCTAGGCTAAGCAGAACCTTGTGAGTGAATTTCATAGATGGTAGATGGAAATGAATGCTGTGCTTGAGAAGACCCGGGAAGCCAAGTGAGATCATAGCCATGGCTGATGCAAGTGTCATATAACTGGCCAATTTGAAAGCACCTGCCAATCGTTGGGCAATATGCCGTGCTTGTGAGGGCCTGTTGAACCAAGAGAAATCGTGCTCATGGCTGATGCCAGTACTGCCTGACTGGCTCTCATGCTGGTGACATGTAAAAAGCACCATTCAAGCATGACCAATGCCAGTGATGGTGGTATGTAAAAAGCACCATTCAAGCGTGGTTGATGCTAGTGCCAGTGGGACATAAAAAGCAACCACTACACTCTCAGATTGGTTGGTGTTAGGAAGGGCATCCAGCTGTAGAAACTTTGCCAAATCAGATTGGAGCCTGATACAGCTTCCCGGTTTGCCAATCCTCAGTCAAAGCATCCAACCCATGTCAGCATAAAAAGTGGATGTTAAACAACTACGACGACGATAATGATTATATACATGTATCTATATTTGCAAGAGGAAATGTGATATATATATATATGCTGATATATCTGTGTGAAAGTTGCAAGTTGCATGCAGTAATATTATCAGTTCTCCAGTCAATAAATCAATCTTCAAGTGCCACACCATTAAGGACATGAAATGACATTGAAAAGTAGATTAAAATTAGTGACAGAAAAAAAAACATGGCTGTAAAACAGAATCTTAAGAATATAGTTGTTTAACCTGTGCAAGCAGGGAAAAAATAGATGTAAGAACAAACGAAAATAGCAGCTGAAAAAATATCATTGGCGTTAATTTAGGACAAGAAAAGAATGGGAGATAACCCTGTAATTTAAATAAAATAAAAACAGAATGCAGTGGAGAATGAGGTTGGTCTTTGGCAACATAGTGACAACTCTAGGCATGTTTCAACATATAAACCTCTTCAGCAAAGCTTAGTCTAAACAATACTGCCAGAATTTAGATGATTTTATCAATCACAACCTTATTTCAGGTTGATACTTTTCTTATTGATCTCTAATTATCAAACTACTAAGTTATAACACAAAGAGATAAAATGACATCAGCCTGGTATAAACACAGACAAACATATATAAGTATAATGTGCTTTTTGTGCAATTCCTAAGTACCAAAATTCTACAAGCAAGACATAATTAATATATATATATATATACACACACATACATGCAAAAGTATGTATATATGAATGAATGTAAATGTAAATTTATATGTGTATGTATGTGTGTGTATGTATATGTGTGTGTATGTATGTGTGTGTGTATGTGTGTATATATATATATATATATACACACACACATCCGTGCATCTAGGTGTATAAAGAAACTGTATAGGTGTGAGGAAGAGCATGTGCAGACACACAGACAGACATACCTTCTAATAAAGAGAAACAAGTGTTGTTATGGATTTAGATTTCATGTTTTGTTTTGTTGTGGATTTTTCTTAGTTTTATTTACACTCATCTTATTTGTTGTTGTTGTTATTGTAATTGATTTCTATTTGAGGTACAGATACAGAAAATTATAGTGCTGACTTAACACACGTTTATAAGTAAATTATATGATACTGCTTGGAATCTGTAAGCTTTAGTTCATACTATACACGCATATATGCATACATACACACATACATAGTGTTGCATTTGTTTCTATGAAGGATAGGAACAGGTGTGTGTGTGTAGAGGGTGTAGAAATCAAAGACATTACCTACTAATCACATACAACGGACACTTTAGTATTCAGTACTAATAAGGTGTTGCACAAATAGTGCACACACACAAGACATACAGAGAGAAAGAGAAAAAGTGAGGTAGAGAGAGAAAGCAGGATTAAGAATATATATATATATATATATATATATATATATATATATATATATTATATATATATATATATATATATATATATATATATATGTATGTATGTATATATATAATATATATATATATATGTGTATATATGTATAATGTATGTATGTATGTATGTATGTATGTATATATATATATATATATATATATATCGAGAGAGAGAGGCAGACAAACAGACAAATAAATATATAAATGGATAGATAGATAAACAGAAAGAAAGATAAATATATGGAGGAAAAGGCTTGTAAATGTGTATAGAGAGGAAAATGTGTAGGGAGAGTTGAGACAGGTGTGTCTGTGTGTGCAGGTAAAATCCATTTTGATCAACAGCCAGGGCAGGGGAAAAAAATGTCTTACCTAATCCATTATATTCAAGGATCTACTTTTTTTGTTCTTTGTTCTTTTTTTTTTTTGATTTGATGAAAATAACATGCTCTGATTACTTTTGGTAGTTTATGCGCTAACTGCTGTTGAAATTATAGACATACTAATTACTACTAACATAATGCAAGTCTGGATGTGCTAATTAAGAATGTTAAGTTAAAAGTTCTTATAGGCATGGCTGTGTAATAAGAAACTCTCTTCCCAGCCACATGGTTCTGGGTTCAGTTCCACTGTGTGGTACCTTAAGCAAGTGTATTCTACTATACTATTGGACCAGCCAAACACTTATGAGTAGATTAGGTGGGCAGAAACTGAAAGAAGCCCATCATATGTGTGACTTTTGTCCCCACCATCATGTGACAATTGACAGAATAAGTACCAGGCTGCTTATGCACACAACAGACTCCATACAATTTCACCACATAACATGCATGTATTGAGTACTTCTTTTGTATGGATAAATCTGAGAAAAAAAAGAGTAGCCCTTGACCATTTTGTTCCCATATTTTTACCATATTTCTGTTGAACTATGTTGCTTTTGTTTTAATTAATTTTGAAAATAATAAAGAATTTAGTAAAATAATTTTATCGTTGTCAATCTGGTATTTACTCTTTTACTTGTTTCAGTCATTTGACTGCGGCCATGCTGGAGTACCACTTTTGTGGGAAAATAAATTAAAAGGAAATTTTGATGGAGGGTTTTGACTTAGAACACTTTAAAAAAGGAAGTTTGTACCATAGAACTAGGGACAGTCTCAGGCAGGTTGGTATCAAAGGAGTTAAGGCCTTTTTTCTGGATCTTTATGTCTGAAAGAAAGGAGAAATTTATCCTCAGACAGGGTAAATTTCTGATTGCTTGCCAACAGAGTGCATTAGGCAGTTGAGGGTCAGATGGTAGAGGCAACAAATGTCTAAAAAAAAATTATTTTAAACTTGTGGTATGATGGAACACATACAGAAGCACTAAATGCAGAAGAAAAAAAATCTTTGAAACAAATTTGAAATAAAATAAAAAATTCATTTATTTTTAAATATAATAATAGGAGCAAATTGAAGTTGGATGCTGAAATATTGATGAAAGAAAATAAAAAAAATCAAGAAAATATCTGCTGTTAAAATGTTTTTGAAACCAATATGGTATACATGCTATATAGATATTTAGCTATATGATTTTAAATATTGATTAAAATGGAGAATTATCAAAGAAGGAAGCTTTCAGCAAAGCAAATTTTTATTGGAATTTTCCTTTAAAATGTTCCAAATCTTCAGAAAATTTTGATTCAATCATTCAACAATGAACATTGAAAATATTTCTAGAATGCTCTAGAAGAATGAAAGAGTATGAGTATATAATATATATATATATATATATACATACACACACATGCATATCAAAACTGATAAATTAGCTGTGTTAAATTGCAGTAACATCTTTTACAGCCATTGCATATAAGCTTAAGATGTTGCTGTATGGCAAAACAAATTCATCTTAGAACTATAAATGAGCAAAAAGAAAAAAAAAAAAATTTTTGTTCAATAAAAGCTTTAAGAAAGTTTAGGAAAATCACTGAATGTATTAGAATATATATATATATATATATATATATATATATATATATTATATATATATATATATATATATATATATATGTATAGTATTTTCAAAAGACAATGTCTATTATATACAAAGATATGATCAGAAATATTTTTCTATCAGCAATTTATGAATTTGTGAAGTCCAACAGATATTTAGGTTATAATAACAAACCAGTGAAGAACTCGCAGTGTGATTTGTTAAAAATAGCAGCTAAATCTCACTCAAATCACACCCTGCCATCTTTGAAAAGGACAAAAAGAGAATGGCAATATGAAAAGACAAGATTATCCATGGTTAGAATGGCTTTAAATCAGCTCATTTTGCAACAACAAAGAAAATAATAAAAAAGGATGAAGAACAGAATAGATCAGAAAACAGCCAGATCTATGACTTGTATGTTGTGGATTGAAAAAATATTTTTCATCACTGCATAAGGTCTGGAAGGTATAGAATAACGAGAAAAGACAATTTAATGTAGAGATCTAATAGAAGTCTCAATATTAGTTTGTCCATTGTTGTTGATGATGACCAAGGACATGGGAGAAGAAGATGAAGCATGGTGTGTCCAGCTGTGGCTAACCAATCTGATACATGATTGGAAGGCTTTGCCACAGGTTGGACACTGATGGTCTGCTGGGATTGAAGACAAGGAGTTGGCACTGGACTTGTGCAGTTCACGTTTTCTTTGTGTCTCTACAATCATGTTATGTTCATAGGAGGTGGCACTTCTGCTGGTGAAGCTTTGTCAGGCAGGTCAGTCTTGCAGTTGCATTTTCCTGGTGTCGGAGTTGAGCTCAAAGCTCTTCAGTGATGCTTTGACAGTATCCTTGAAGTGCTTTTCCTGTTCACCTTGCATGTGCTTGCCTTTAACCAGTTCATTGTAAAACAGTCTCTTGGAGAGTTGCATGTCAGGCATTCAAACAAGGTAGCCTGCCCATCAGACTTACACTCTCCTTGGCAGTGTGTAAATGTTTTGCAGATCAACTCAAGAGAAGACATCCATGTCTGGGACCTAGTCTTGTCAGGTGATATCCAACAGCTTTCTCAGGAAGTTCATGTGGAAGTAGTTTAGCTCTTTGACATGGCATTCCAGAGTCATCCAAGTTTCTAAAATGCCATGTATTTGTCACATTTGAGGAGAGATTTGCATTAGAAGAAAAGATACTGTAACTAGTAAATAGATTAATATCTCTCTCTCTCTAACACACACACACATGCACACACACACACATCAACATTTTAATTGAATTATTGATCAAATTAGTTCAAAAGTAGTTTGAGAATAATAGTAAAAATTTGACTGGCACGTAAAAAGCACCCACAACACTCTTGGAGTGGTTGGTGTTAGGAAGGGCATCCAGCCATAGAAACCTTGCCAAATCAGATTGGAATCTGGTGCAGTCTCCTGGTTTACTAGTTTTCAGTCAAACCATCCAACCCATGCCAGCATGGAAAGTGGGCATTAAATGATGATGATGATGATGAATTTAAGTTAATGCACCCCACCATCCTGACAAAATAGATGAAGACTGGTAGTTACTAAAGACAAGTGTTTCAGAATGATCATTCACATAGTCCCAACATGAATCTAATAAAGAATTTATAGCAAAAATCCCCCAAAGAAACAAGCAGCAAAGAAATAAAGTACTTTGGAAAAATTGATTAAGCCATTTAACTTTCAACTTACTCTGTCAAATGTAATGTTTATTTATTCACGCTGCTTTGTCTTAATCATGCATAATCTTGCAGCTCTGATATTTCAATGATGTGATTGTTTATTTTTAAAATGATATTGAAGGGTATATATGTGACAAAGGACCAAGATTTCTGGTACCTTGCTGTATTCAAGACAGCAAGGTACCAGAAATCTACAGCAGAAGTGTTAATGCTGGTCCTGCTGATGAAGATTGGCCTGCAAAAGCGCTGTGCTGGGGTTATGTAAAAAGCATGTGCTGGTGCCATGTAAAAGTGTTCATGCTGGTGCCATGTGAAAAGCACCCAGTACACATTGTAAAGGGTTGGCATTAGGAAGGGCATCTAGCCATAGAAACCAAGCCAAATCAGATTGGAACTTGGTGCAGTTAGTTAACCATCCAACCCATGCCAGCATGGAAAATAGTCATTAAACAATGATGATGATATGTGAGAGGCTGGATCTGGTCAGTCTGAATATAAATCAGTTAGAATATTTGGGCCTGATATGGCTGGCTCAAATGCTAAAGGGTTAATATTCTTGAAAATAACAGTAAAAATTGTTGACTTGGTGCTCAGAGAGTGAGAGATTATCAGAGATTATGAGACTTAACAATTGCAGCAAGTTTCACATCATTCATTGTAAGTTATTCACTTTTAATCCATTAGCATTCCAATTACTGTGTCCACATGTAATGCTTTGAATTAATTATGCATTATTTCATAGCTTCAAGATTTCAATGATGTGACATTCTGTTTTTAGAATGACTTTGTAGGATAGTGTGAGAGGCTAGATCTGGTCAATTTGAACATAAAACGGAATATTTGGGCCAGATACGGCCAATTCAAATGCTAAAGGGTTAGGAAGGGTAAAATGTTGCAAAACTGTTGGAGACTGGTTGGTCATTTCTATAACTTTATTAGAAGGAGTCAAAGTCTTTTTTTTTTCTATTTTATGCAAGTCTGGTGGAGGTGTTTAAATTCTATGTTGATGATATTTATGTGTTGCTGTTTAGAACCAAGTCAGCCTTGATCAAGCACTCATGATAAAAATAATAAAATTATCTTAACAATACCCATCTGTTTACCCCTCACCCCTACCCCAAGACATATCTAATATAGTTGGCTGTAATATGAATGAGAATAGGCTACTTTTTCTAACAGGTCAAGCAACCATAGAGATTCGTTTGCTGAAAATGTGTGTGGAAGGATAAGGGAGAATGATGAAGAGCATCATGTGCATAGGAATATTTTAGGTTAGATCAGTAGTTCTCAGCTGGCCCTTTGGTTCCATATAAGATTTTGTTAATATTTATCTACCAAGGTTGACTTTGCCTTTCATCCATTTGCAGTTGATAAAATAAAGTATCAGATGATTACTGGGGTTGAGGTAACTGACTTATCCCATCCTCCAAACTTGCTAGCCTTGTGCCAAGATTTGAAATTATTATTATTATTATTATTATTATTATTATTATTAAGATGGCAAGCTGGCAGAATTGTTAGCACACCCGGCAAAATGCTTAACAGCATTCCATCTGTCTTTGTGCTCTGAGTTCAAATTCTGCCAAGGTCAACTTTGCCTTTCATCCTTTCAGGGTCGATAAATCAAGAACCAGTGAAACATTGGGGTTGATGTAATTGACTAGTCCCCTCTCACAAAATTTCAGGCCTTATCCCTCCAGTAGAAAGGATTATTATGATCATTAACCACTGCTGTCACTACCACCACTATTTTTTAAAATTAAAATTCAGATTTTCTTCCTACATAGACTACATTAAACTATTAACAGAACTAACTTCAGCAAGAACAAAGAAAGACAGCAGTGTTTTATAACACAAGTATAACAGTATCGTAAATGATTTCCATAGCAATTAATCATGTATTAATTGATTAAAATATAATTAAAAAGAGAAGATTTTGCTGTCTTTTGTTTTTGGCTTTTTTCTTTTAATTTGCCAATAACAATCAATATCCTGATGAAAACATGCCATTAACAGTTCACTGATTGATACAATTATGCAAATTAATGTTTTTACTAATAGTTCTTAAAACAAAACCACCCACCATCAATGTGTCTTGAAATCCTTGCATGTATTTTTACTTAATCATCTCTGTGCTGAAGGCAGTTATGTTCTGTAATCGTACTTGTCTTCTGCAACAACTTACTACTTGGCTTGTCTTTCAGATATGGAGAGTAGAAGATATAGGCGTGAGCACGCACACACACACAAAGAGGAAACAAAAAAACCCGCCCTGGAGGTCTATAATCTATAATGAAGTTCTGCTTTATTTGATCTGTTTACATGTGATGCAGTTGTTTTATTCATAATGACTTTTAATGTTCAGCCTAAGGCCACAACCGTTAGTGGGTATAATTTAGATTAGGTTAACCTTAGTACTTGACTGACATTAGTTTCCAAGTGACCACTCAGCTTGCAAGAAATAGCAACCAAATCTTTCTTAAAATGATACCACACCATCTTGAATATATTCTTTTACTTCTTTCAGTCATTTGACTGCGGCCATGCTGGAGCACTGCCTTAAGGGGTTTTTAGTCGTAGAAATCAACCCCAGGATATATTCTATCAGTCTCTTTTGCTGAACTGCTATGTTATGGGGACATAAACACATCAACATTGGTTGTTAAGTAATGATGGAGGAACAGACACACACACACATAAATATATATATGTGTGTGTGTGTGTTGGGCTTCTTTCAGTTTCCGCCTACCAGATCAACTCACAAGCCTTTGGTTGGCTCGAGGCTATAGTAGAAGACACTCGCCCAAGTTGCCATGTGGTTGGGAAGCAAACTTCTTAACACATAGCCATACCTTAAAAAAATAAGTTGAAAGTCTTTGATTATAGCTTTGGCCAATCTAGTTGACCCTGAAGCAAAAAACAGTCTGTTTATTTCATATTAACAACAGAAGAATGAAGAGCAACTTAGCAGGATTTGATCTCTAAATGAAATTGTCCTTTATCATAAACTAGCAGTATCGCCCGGCGTTGCTCGGGTTTGTAAGGGAAATAACTATATAAGCATTTTTAGAGAGTTACTTCCCTTATAGATGCCAATTCGGGCTTTCTTAGCCATTTCTGTTTTGGTGTCTTCAAGCCATGAAGTCGTTGTTCTAAAAGAACGCTGGTCTCCTTGACAACGCTTTACGACGTTGATTTCCTTACACTCCCTTCCCCACAGCTTCACGAGGGAGGGAAGAAGGGGGAGAAGCAAACAGGTGCAGGTGTGACCATGGACGCCAACTCCGCCGCCATCGACACACGAAAAATTATGCATTAAAATGGAATAAAAAATGATGTTAAATTATTTTTAAAATCGTAGACTCATCGTAGACGCGCGCTAATACTCAGACGGGCTCGATATGAATCACGACTATAAGATACCCGAATTTGGTTAAACTGCACCGCAAAATGTGGGAGTAGTTAGGAATCTAAATCGAAGGGGACAGACACTCACACAACTACAGTTTTATATATATATAGATAACCTTGATTGAGATAATTACCTTTCTTTCATTTTTTTTACTTGTTATAGTACATATTACATGGACTGTGGCCATGCAGTAGCACTGCTTCAAAGGGATTTTAATCAAAGTGATCTCAGAACTTTTTTCTTTTAAAGTCTGTTACTTATTCTATCTGTCTATTTTGTGGAACACAAACAAACCAACACCTATTTCTAAGCATTGGGTTAGGGGACAAACAGACAAACACACATATATACATACATATATATACACACACACATACATATATTTACATATATGTATCAATAATGTATATACATACATATATATGTGTGCTTAAAATGTATACACACAGACACACATATATAACATAGGCTTCCTCAAAGTTCTGTTTAACAAGGATTATAGTAGAAGATACCTGTCCAAGGTACTGTGCAGAGGGAAACCTCATGGCTGCTGTTATCATAACAACCACTCTATCAACACAAAACCACCATCAGGACCATTGAAAGTTCTACTACACACTCAGAATAACTATTTCATTTTGTAATGAAAACCAGGAAACCCATAGTAAATGTAGCCAATATCAGAAGCAGCACTACACGATTACCTATTAACAATCATTATTAAATAGTACCATTTTAACCAGTGTCAGTATAAGAACCATCACTATGCCATTACTGATAACTGAATAATCACCCAATCACCACCATCATCAGCATTATTGTCAACAGCATCTAGTATCAGAAGCATTGCTACAATGAAAACTAACAGGGCTCTAGTGACTACCAGTGCATCAAGCACCACCACTGTCACCATTGCCAATTATTGTAACCATCTAGCTAGTATCAGGTTGACAACAAACCATTACTCTCACCACCACTATCATCAACTGAACTACAATGACCACAATTTAATGTTTTATAAAAAACATATTACTCTTTTACTTGTTTCAGTCATTTGACTGCGGCCATGCTGGAGCACCGCCTTTAGTCGAGCAAATTGACCCCAGGACTTATTCTTTGTAAGCCTAGTACTTATTCTATCTGTCTCTTTTGCCAAACCACTAAGTTACAGGGATGTAAACACACCAGCATTAATTGTCAAGCGATGTTGGGGGGGGGAGACAAATACAGACACACAAACACATATACATATACACGACGGGCTTCTTTCAGTTTCCGTCTACCAAATCCACTCACAAGGCTTTGGTCGGCCCAAGGCTATAGTAGAAGAGACTTGCCCAAGGTGCCACGCAGAGGGACTTAACCCAGAACCATGTGGTTGGTAAGTAAGCTACTTACCACACAGCCACTCCTGCGCTTATATATATCTTCTTGTAACTTCTTTTGCTTGTTTCAGTCATTAAACTGTGGCCATGCTAGGGCACCACATTGAAGATTTTTATAGCTGAATTTCATCAACCCCAGGACTTATTTTTAAGGCCTGGTACTTATTCTATCAATCTCTATTGCCAAATTACTAGGTTACAGGGACATAAACACATCAATGCAGACATGTACATACACACACACACACACACGATAGGCCTCTTTCAGTTTCCATCTTCCAAATTCACAAGATTTTGGTTGTCCCAAGGTTACAGTAGAACACATGTGCCCAAGGTGCCACATAGTAGAACTGGACCCAGAACCATGTGGTTAGGAAGCAAGCTTCTTACCACACAGCCACCTCTGTCCCCTTGTCTCTTTCTTTTTCCCTCTCTCTCTCCATATATATATATATATATATATAATATGCACACCCACTCACAAATGTGTATGAAATTTGGTAGCATGTATATGCATATTCGCACTCATAAATAACCACTCATACATTACATATATACGATTATCAATTACAGTTTATACATGTGCATGTGTGTGTGAGAGAGGGAGTGTGTTACTGTTAGTGGTGATTGTACTCATGAATCACTGTAAGTGAGCAGTCTATTTCATGGTAGTTTTGACATGTAATTAATACTTAACAAGATGCAGTGTACATCTCGAGAATGTGCACCGCACAAATAAGACACTGACAAAATGAATTCTCTTAAACTCGGCACTCAAACAGTCTTTCTGCCTATTCTCAGCCTACATCCACACCCTTGTCTCTTCATACCTCACACCACAAACCTGCTGTTATTACTAGCATTGCAGGTTTCTGCAAAACCTTGGAGAAGATATTTATTTTGCATGCCATTTATGTGTAGTTACCATCTACTTTGTGTGCACGTGGTGGGTGCACATGAATGTATTAGAGAGAAAGTTAAGTTAGGGCATTTGCCTTTAAATCACAGCTGACACTTCAAATCCTCACCCCAGGGTTTACCTGTATCACTTCCCAAATCCTGCACTAACTACTGCATGTAACCCTTTCTTCCTAGAACAGTACATTTTTAAACTGAAATTCAACCACATCAATTCTGCCTTAGGGTACCAGCAAAAAGGTGCATAAGTGCATCATGGTGTGTCAAGTAGGTTTGAGTGGCATAGTGCAACAAACAAGTTTAGGAGTTAGATACATTATTGCTTCATATATAGTGTCTTGTTTAACCCTTTAGTGTTCACATTATTCTGTCAAAAGTAATGTTTATTTATTCACATTGCTTTTAATTAATCATGTATTATCTTGTAGCTTTGAGATTTTGATGAGAAAACTGTTAAATTTTAGAATGATATTGTAGGGTAGGTGCGAGAAGATATTAAAGTAATATAAACAAGAGCTTTCCATCAAAATTTCATGAAAATATATTTTTAAACACCAGCTTTATAATAACAATATTTTACAAAATTCTTCATTATTCTTGAAATTAATTAAGAGATGGGAAGAATGATTCAACAGAAATATGGTAACAAAAGAGTTACATATGTGAGAGAAAACTGTTGTATACACTACACTGGTCCTAATATCCAGTGGTAGTATTTACAGACTCAAACAACTGATAATTCTGGTCTGACTAGCTTCATGTTCTTTGATCCATGCCTATATGAGGATTTTAATTGAAGTTCAAACTCAGTATTGCAAGCTAATGAGAAATTACAGCAAGGTAGCTAATTACAAGGTTAATTGTGTAATGCTAGTGCCAAGAGATGAACCATTCATGCTTCAGCTCATAGACTGCCGCCTTGCTGATTCCAAGCCTACATGAAGATTTTAACTCTAGCTCAAACTCAGTATTGCAAGTTAACGAGTAAGGTAGCTAATTACAAGGTGGATCATGTAATGCTAGTGGCAAGAGATGAACCATTCACTCTTCAGCTCATAGTCTGCCTTCATACCGATTCAGTCATCAGAAGCACTTATATTCACCAGATATGTCTCTGCTTCAAGTCAATCTATATCAAAGAATGTCATTGAACATCCAAAGTTAGAGCACCAGTGACAAAGAAATTCTATATAAAAGCACATTATATTCTGAAGTAAGATTTCAAACTCCTCCTTCCGCTTCACCTTCCTCTTATCATTTCATTTGCACCCCACCCACAGTACATATAATATAGATGGCTTATTGTAGTCTTACCCAGTGACATTATGTGAAATAACTTTCTTCTTCTTAGAATCAAGGAACTTTTAAGCATCAAATCAGCTCAAATCTAATTTTATGGCATGAAGAAGATGAGAGGTAAATCTCCCAATCTAGATAGAACAGTTTATATCGCAGGAAGCATTCTAGAAGGAGGCAATAAAGAATAAATACATTCTGCAAAGAAACACAACAAAAACACTTGTGCTAATGGATTTGAACTCAAGCCCTTTTAAGCAGGTAGTTCAAAATCCTTAACCACTTGACCACCTTACATCTTACACAGTCACAACATATGACCAAATATTGTAACTTACCAAATTTTGCTGGTGTACAACAAATAACAGTTGTACTGCTACTACTACTACTGCACTAGCCTCCGTCTAACAACCATTAACCTACAAGAAAGAAGAAAACAAATAAATAGATAGATAAATAAATAAATAAATAAATAAAGTGAAGTTAATACTTTATTTAGTGTGTGGCAGGTGAAGACAGAGAGATTGGAAATGAACATAAAATGATATGCAAAATACAAAATATTGAACTTCAAAGCAGATGGATGGCAACAAAGTTCCTTGGGGAAATTTAGCAACAGCATCAAATTCAACAAGCTTGGAACTTTTCAACATCATGCGCATATACACACACACACAAAGTACCTGCGTTGTCAAAAAGGACAGAAGTTTTATTAATTATAGAGAAATAGTGTGTCTGTTCATGGTGATGGTGATGTATAAACCCATTTGATAAATTTCTTACCTCATGATTTTGCAGTTTGTATTTTAATAGTAAAATATTACGCTTTGATCTCAGCCGAAAGGGTTGAACCTAGTAATTCATAAATATTTGACTTGATATATAAGTGTAGGTAGGTGTGACTGTGTGACTTGCGACCACATGATTTTGGGTTCATTCCCACCGCACAGTACCTTGGGCAAACGTCTTCTATCATAGCCCCAGACCAATGAATGCCTTGTGAATGTATTTGGTAGATGGGAATTGCGTGGAAGCTTCATGTGTGTGTGTGTGTGTGCACGCGTGCGTACATGTGTTTATCTGTCTTAGCATTTAACAGTCAGTGTTGGTTTGCTTATGTCCCTTAACTTAGTGGTTCAACAAAAGAGACTGAAAGTAATATATACCAGACTTTAAAAAAACGAAATAACAGGAGTTGCTGTGTGGTAAGTAGCTTGCTTACTAACCACATGGTTCCGGGTTCAGTCCCACTGCGTGGCACCTTGGGCAAGTGTCTTCTACTATAGCCTCGGGCCGAATAAAGCCTTGTGAGTGGATTTGGGAGACGGAAACTGAAAGAAGCCTGTCGTGTATATGTATATATATGTGTGTGTGTTTGTGTGTCTGTGTTTTTCCTCCCAACATCGCTTGACAACCGATGCTGGTGTGTTCATGTCCCCGTAACGTAGCAGTTCGGCAAAAAGAGACCGATAGAATAAGTACTAGGCTTACAAAGAATAAGTCCTGGGGTCGATTTGTTCGACTAAAGGCAGTGCTCCAGTATGGCCACAGTCAAATGACTGAAACAAGTAAAAAGGGGTGTTGATTTGCTCAAGTAAACCCTTCAAGATGGTTGCCCAGTATGGTTGCAGAGCAATGATTGAAACAAGTAAAAAAATAAAAGCTCACTTCCTACTCCAACCAACTCTTATTCTAATTCTCTCACTACCCCTCACACTTTCTCAGTTTATCAGTCAGGATAGCATGATAAACACCTCATCACCTTCCATTCCCATTTTACTTCTCCTACTATCACTCACTCTTTATTTCTCATTTGATAGTCTCCTACTTTTACACAGCATCCTTTGCATAACAACAAAATAAATACATATTGCAAGGAGATGAACTGCTGCTGTCTCTAGTGGTTGACTGTTCATTATTAACAAGACTAAACAAGGTCAAAATCATGTGATCTGGTAGTCTTGGTGCTGGAGGTAGCAGGGATATATCTCCCTGCTAATGTTGAAGAACACTCAATGTAACTGCAATGTAAACCAAGGAAATTCACTAATCATTACCAGACTCATTAAACTCTGTCCAACCTATGCAAGTACGCAAAAGTGGGTGTTAAACGATGATAATGATATGATTTTCTTTTTTAACGTCTAGTTTTCCATGCTTCCATAGATCAGATGAGAGTGTGTAGGGTTGAGTTTTCTGTTGCTGGATGCCTTTCCTGTCACTAACCTCCACCTATTTACTCTTTTACTTGTTTCAGTCATTTGACTGTGGCCATGCTGGAGCACCGCCTTTCGTCAAGCAAATCGACCCCAAAACTTATTCTATCAGTCTCTTTTGCTGAACAACTAAGTTACGGGGACGTAAACACACCAGCATCGGCTGTCAAGCGATATTGGGGGACAAACACAGACATAAAAACATATAAATACATATATATATATATATATATACATATATATGATGGGCTTCTTTCGGTTTCCGTCTACCAAATCCACTCAAAAGGCTTTGGTTGGCCTGAGGCTATAGCAGAAGACACTTGCCCAAGGTGCCACAGAGTGGGACTGAACCCGGAACCATGCAGCTGGTAAGCAAGTTACTTACCACACAGCCACTCCTGCACCTAAAAATTGTATGACAAAAAGCCCAGATATGCTACTGTAGTGAATTGTAAGCAAATGACACCAATTACTAAATGACTCAATTAGTGAAGCCATTATTTACAAACCTATGAATGAAGCATATGTAGGTGAGGTAAATATGAAACTGTACATGCGTGCATGTGTGCATGCATACACACACACACTCAGGTGCGTTTGGTCATCGGGAAATAAATATTACTTTGCCTGGAAACACTGGTGAGTGTTCAACAACAGGAAGGGCATCTGACCATAGGGAATACACCTGAACAAAAGTTCCATCCCAATCCATGAAAGCAAGGAAAAGTGGATATTCTGTTACATGAAATTCTTTTATTCTTTTACTTGTTTCAGTCATTTAGTTGAAGAAATTGAACCCAAGACTGACTTATTCTTTGTAAGCCTAGTACTTCTTCTATTGATATCCTTTGCCAAACCGCTAAGTTACAGGGACATAAACACACCAACATCAGTTGTCAAGTGATGGTGGTGGTGGTGGGGGACACAAATACAGATAGACATACAAATATATACATATACATATACAATGGGCTTCTTATTTCTTTACTGCCCACAAGGGGCTACACACAGAAGGGACAAACAAGGACAGACACACGGATTAAGTCGATTATATCAACCCCAGCGCGTAACTGGTACTTATTTAATTGACCCTGAAAGGATGAGAGGCAAAGTCGACCTCGACGGAATTTGAACTCATAACGTAGCAGTAGACGAAATACCACTAAGCATTTCGCCTGGCGTGCTAACGTTTCTACCAGCTCGCCGTCTTCTTTCAGTTTCTGTCTACCGAATCCACTCACAAGAGTTTGGTTGGCCTGAGGCTATAGTAGAACACACTTGCTCAAGGTACCACGTGGTTGGGAAGCAAGTTTCTTACCACATAGCATCATCTGCACTTAATGCTTATTTATTCACACTGTTTCAAATTAATCATGAATTACCTCGTAGCTTCAATATTCTAACTGATGAGGTAGTTTATTTTTAGAATGATATTGTAGGGTAGATTTGAGAGGCCAGATTTGGCCAGCTTGAATCTAAAACAGGTAGAATACTTTGGGCTGGATATGCCTGGTTTAACCCTTTAGTGTTCAGATTATTCTATCAAACATAATGCTTATTGATTCCTATTGATTTGAATTAATCATGCATTATCTCATATCTTCAAGATCTTGATGGTGTAATTACTTAATGTAGAATAACATTGTAGGGTAGGTGTGAGAGCCTGGATCTGGTCAGTTTAAACATAAAGCAGACTAGCTATTTTGGCCAGATATGGCCGGTTTAAATACTAAAGGGTTAAATGCTAAAGGGTTAAACTGACAACGATAATTCCACAGAAAATCAACTTCAAGAAATATGGTTTGCATGGTTTCTGTTTTTTTTTTTAGCACAAGATGAACCACAATGCCTTTGAATACAAACTAATGAACACTACAAGAAAGACTCCAAGCAGAATTCAAATAATGCTGAAGTGGAGCTTTCAGCTAAGTAACCTATACTGATCGCCGGTCAGGCTTCTTTGACCACTCAACCAGTGGTCTTTGAGATGATTTCTACATTCATATAGAAAACATATATTTCAAACAAAAATACAAACTGCTGATATGAATCATGGGATGGAATGGAAAGGTAAGTGTATAATAGAGACACAGGAAAAACACATCACAGGTATTTGATGAGCATAATCAGATCTTAAAGGAACTGTTTATCTGTTTCTTCGAACCTAAGGAGGTGATAGTGGCTGTTTCAGTTTTCAGAAAGATCACAAACTCTTTCTTATCCCAAACCCACCTCATTCCACCTCACAAAAGGGAAATAAACCCCACTCAGTTTAGAAGGGGTGGAGGACTTCCAATAATCGAATGTGCAAAGGCAACAGTAATAATAAAGTAAGTAGATGATAACAACACAGAGACAGATTCATTCTATCCACTCTTAAAACACACACACACACACACACACACACACACATGCATACATCAGTCCTACCCACTCAACCCCACCCACTGCTACTACTACCATTTTGATAAAGACAAACTGGAGCAGAAGAAAGTAAAAGAAAAAAATAAAATACAAGAAATATATATATATATATATATATATATATATATATATATATATATACATATATATATACATGCACACACACATACACACGCACACACAAATAATAAGGATAAACAGTAAATCTCATCAATTCAAAGTGGATTATCTGGTTGAACAATATTAAATTACGTCTCCTTAACTGAGTCTGTCAATGTCAACAATGATGATAATGTTGATGATGTTAATGTAATGGCAGTGATGATGATGGTGATGATGATGATGTTCATAATGACAAAGGCAGGAATGATAATGATGGTAATAGTGGCGACATCTACTTACAACCTTCATTGTCTCTCCAACCTGCCACCGCTCCTCTTCTCTTTCAACCTCTGAATAAACACTAACACACACACAAATGAGTGCACGCACGCACACACACACACACATGCACGCACACACGCACGCACGCACACGCACACACACACACACAATTTATTCCACACTCCCTGACAAAGAAACACATCTCCTCCTCTTTTCTCTCTGTTCCCTGCCGGCAGCATTGTGCAATGTGCAGCTCCATGCATGTATTGTTGCAGTTGCAATCTGCAGCTGCTGGATAAACAGATCCTAATATTGTAGACATAACATCACGGTGGATGCATAAGATGGTGGAGAAGTTGTCTCCTGTCCGTTTGATTGTGATGCAAGTCCAGTAAAGGTGGCCAGATGGTGTGGTAGCAGTGATGGCGAACGACATAAGACAGAGCAGATATTCAAGAAGGCGACAGCCAACCAACCAACCAGCCAGCCAGCCAGCCAACCAGCCAACCAACCAGCCGACCAACCAGCCAACCGACCAATTAACCAGCCATCCAGACAACCAGACAGTCATGTTGTCTTAGGATCAAATTGTAGTTCAGATTTCTAACAAGACATGTCCATCACCCCACCCCCACTCTCTTGCTTCCAATAACAACAGCCCTAGTCTCTCTCTCTCTCTCTCTACGTGTGTGTGTATTTAATATTCAGGTGAACCTACTTAAATACTCAAAATGCTGCTGTAGTTGATGATGATGAAGATGTCTTTACTGTTTTCTACATAACATTATACACCAGTTTGTTTAGCCCCAAGTCATTACTGACCATCCTGTCCTACTGTTTATCAAAGATTACTATTGTAGACAATATATCAATGGCAACCTTTCATATAAAACAACACACACACACACATTTGTGCTTATTTCATTATAAAGTTTGGTATTGTTCAACCCCTTAGCATTTAATCCAGCCATATCCGGCCCAAATATTTCACCTGTTTTATGTTAAAACTGTCTGGATCCAACCTCTCACACCTATCCTACAATGTCATTTTAAAAGTATATAGCCACACACATTTAAATTTTGAAGTTATAAAATAATATGTGATTAATTCAAAACAGTATGAATAAATAAGCAATAAATTTCACAAATTTTACGCACTGGGGGTCGATGTAATCGACTTAATCTGTTTGTCTGTCCTTGTTTGTCCTCTCTGTGTTTAGCCCCTTGTGGGTAGTAAAGAAATAGGTATTTCGTCTGCCATTACGTTCTGAGTTCAAATTCTGCTGAGGTCAACTTTGCCTTTCATCCTCTCAGGGTTGATAAATTAAGTACCAGTTACACATTTGGGGGGGGGGGGGGTCGATGTAATCGACTTAATCCCTTTGTCTGTCCTTGTTTGTCCCCTCTATGTTTAGCCCCTCATGGGCAATAAAGAAATAAGAAACAAATGTATATGTTGACCTGTTAACTGAAGTCTAAATCGACCCTTTAGCATTTAAACTGGCCATATCAAGCCCAAATATTTCACAAATTTCACAAAGAAGTCTGAATGCTAAAGGGTTAAATCCTTAAATTGGGAGTAATATAAGCTGCATTTTAATGATTGTTACTCCACATCAGCACAGATCAGATGGATCAGTGGTATAACATATTGATATTCATTGTTGTCACTGGCATTGCACTGCACTGTAGATTCATCTCAATGCAAACAGGTGCAGCTCACATAAAGCAAGAAAAGCTCTCTTTACTCTTTTACTCTTTTACTTGTTTCAGTCATTTGACTGCGGCCATGCTGGAGCACCGCCTTTAATCGAGCAACTCGACCCCGGGACTTATTCTTTTGTAAGCCCAGTACTTATTCTATTGGTCTCTTTTGCCGAACAGCTAGATAACGGGGACATAAACACACCAGCATCGGTTGTCAAGCAATGTTAGGGGGACAAACACAGACACACAAACACACACACGCATATATATAATATATATATATATATATATATATATATATATTATATATATATATATACGACGGGCTTCTTTCAGTTTCCGTCTACCAATCCACTCACAAAGCTTTGGTCGGCCCGAGGCTATAGTAGAAGACACTTGCCCAAGGTGCCATGCAGTGGGACTGAACCCGGAACCATGTGGTTGGTAAACAAGCTACTTACCACACAGTCACTCCTGTGCCTATGATTAATCATCTTTTTCACTATTTTGCACATGTTCAGCCAGTGGGGCCGAGAATAAGGAGCATTGGAGGTGAGGACGATCACTTCAGTATTATTTATTCACTTTGGAAATGCAAGTATGATCAAATGGTCAAGAAGTTTTGCAATCATGAATTCTATGCATGGTGTCTTGGGCAAATATCTTTTGCCACAGCCTCAAGTTGATCTAAGATTTTAGTTGGAAATTATGTGGATGGAAACTGAGTAAAACTGGGTAGACGGAAACAAATGTATATTTGCCAGCTTGCCAGGGCGGCGAGCTGGCAGAAACGTTAGCACGCTGAGTGAAATGCTTAGCGGTATTTCATCTGCTGCTACGCTCTGAGTTCAAATTCCGCTGAGGTCGACTTTGCCTTCGGGGTCGCTAAATTAAGTACCAGTTACGCACTGGGTCGATGTAATCGACTTAATTTGTCTGTCCTCTCTGTGTTTAGCCCCTTGTGGGTAGTAAAGAAATAGGTATTTCGTCTGCCATTACGTTCTGAGTTCAAATTCCGCCGAGGTCGACTTTGCATTTCATCCTCTCGGAGTTGATAAATTAAGTACCAGTTACACACTGGGGTCGATGTAATCGACTTGATCCCTTTGGCTGTCCTTGTTTGTTCCCTCTATGTTTAGCCACTCGTGGGCAATAAAGAAATAAGAAACAAATGTATATGTTGACCTGTTAATTGAAGTCTAAATCGACCCTTTAGCATTTAAACTGGCCATATCAAGCCCAAATATTGTACTGTGTTTTATGTTCAAACTGGCCAGATTCAACCTCTCACACCTTCCTTATTATGTCATTCTGAAAATAAACAATCACATCTTTGAGATTTCAAAGCTGCAAGGTAATGCATAATTAATTCAAAACAATTTGAATATGCAAGCAAAGAATGCATTTGACAGAATAATCTGAATGCTAAAGAGTTGAAACGGATATTCAGATATTCAGTGTAATTTAGCATCCAAGTGAAGACAGAAGGGTCTATTCTGAGAGGAAGAGAGGTCCAAGCTGAATTTAAAAGAGAATCTGTCCTTTACTCTTTGTAAATGGTAATTAACTGAACAATCAGTGCTACCAATTGATTGCTATTATTAAACTCTTAATCATATCCGTATGCAGCAAACCACCCCCATCACACACATAAACCACCCTATTGGACCCCTAGCCCCAACCACATATAGAGGGTTCATGAATCTAAATGTAGGGTAGTTTATATTATACTTGAGGAAAATATCCAAACTTGTAATTATACTATCTAATCACCTTCATCCGCATACTCACACACACTTGCTCTCTTTCAAACAATCACACACTTAATACACAAACATAGAGGCACTTTCTGCACCTTTTACACATACAATGCATAGCTCACACAGCTGGCCTCTTTCCATCTCGCACACAACTTCTCTCTCCCTCCCCATTACACACACATGCACTCACACAATCTATGCTCAACTTACTCTACTCATTTCAACAATTAAACAGAAAATCTCTATTTGTAAACACTCAGTCCATAACTAACTATTAGCAATCACACAAATTAAACTGGAAATGAGACAGATTTATCAAGTGACCAGTCTATTCACCACAATGACAAACTACAAGGTGCATTGTAATGGCATCAATCTAAACAGTTTTCCTGTGGCTGTTTCTGTTACAACACCCCTAATTAAATAACTAATTAGCCATGAAACCATAAGCACAGAACTAAGTGTCCATATAAAGACAACACTGAGAGTGAACATTTGTCAGAGTAGATAGGATGAGTGACTTCTAGCTAAAGGACAGGAAGGCCCATGGTTCATGTCTGGTCATTAGTGCTGGGTGTAAAGGTGTAATTGAACTCGTAAATAAGGTAGATTGACTTCTTAGAGGCTATGAGTTCAAATCAGCTAAAAGAACAACATTGTTTCTGAGCAAGATATTTTATTTTGTATTATTTCACTTTACTTAACAGCTTGGGAATAGTTATTAGGTCATTACATAAGAAATCAATAATGTAAGAAATCAATATCATCTGTTATAAACAAATGCTGAAGAGATTTTTTTTTTCCCTCATCTACTTTATGCAAAGAAATCAGAGATAAACACTGGTCCTAAAAAGCCATCTAAGGCTGGTGGGTAGAGGTTATTCATATTAATATATCTTTTTATACATTGATACTGGGCTCTGTTTTTCCTTGGCCTAGGCATTTATTAATCGTTAGCTCAGTCCATTTAGTGCTACACAGGTTCCATAAGGTGTCACCACTATAAATAGTAGAGGCACCGCAATTTCTTTCTATTTTTTCCCCCTTGTTGTAAGCTTTACAGTATTGAATACCAATTCTACAAAATGAGACGTGGCTGGGCACTCTGTTGGTTATGATGATTTGATTAAAGGAATAGACTGCTCATGAAATTAACTTGCAAGTGGCTGAGCACTCTACAGGAACACATGCTCTGAAAGCTGGTAGAAACATTAGAACACTGGGTGAAATGCTTAGAGGTATTTAGTCTGCCGTTATGTTCTGAGTTCAAATTCAGCTGAAGTCGACTTTGCCTTTCGTCCTTTCGGGGTCGGTAAATTAAGTACCAGTTATGCACTGGGGTTAATGTAATCGACTTAATTCCTTTGTCTGTCCTTGTTTGTCCCCTCTATGTTTAGCTCCTTGTGGGCAATAAAGAAATAAGAAACACATGCTCTGAAAGTAGTTTCAGGGGAGTCAGTGTGACAAGGCTGGCCCACTGAACTACAAGTAGATCCCATTTTTGTCAGCTGAGTGTTTTGAAGCAGCACAGCATAAAGTGTCTTGCTCAAGGACACTAAGCACCACCAGGAATTGAACTCATAACTTTACAATTGTGAGCTGAGTACACTATCCACTAAGCCACATGCTTGCACACGGATATAGGTCCAAAAACATCGTTTAACATCCATTTTCCATTCAGGCATGGGTTGGATGGTTTGAGAGGAGCTGGCCAGGTATAACACCACTCCAGGCTATTGTGTCTGTTTTGGCATGGTTTTTACAGCTGGATACCAACCACATTGCAGTGGGAACTGGATGCTTTTTATGTGGTACCAACAAGGTCACCAAGTGAATATGTGAGCATGTCTGTGTGTGTTCATCTTAGTATGTATGTTTGTCCTCCCACTCCACTGCTTGACAGCCAGTGTTTGTTTGTTTGTTTACATTCCCTGTAATTTAATAGTTTGGCAAAAGAGACTGATAGAATCATCATCAGCAGCAGCAACATCATCATCGTTCAACGTCTGCTTTCCATGCTAGCATGGGTTAGATGATTTGACTGAAGACTGGCAAACCAGATGGCTGCACCAGGCTCCAATCTGATCTGGCAGAGTTCCTACAGCTGGATTCCTTTCCTAATGCCAACCACTCCGAGGGTGTAGTGGGTACGAGGGCCAGTCAGGCGGTACTGGCAATGACCACACTCAAATGGTGTTTTTTACGTACAACCTGCACAGGAGCCGGACCAGTGGCACTGGCAACGACCTCGAATAAGTACCAAATTTCAAAAATAAATACTATTTATTGATTTTTTCGACTAAACCCTGAAGGGCACTACATTGAAATGTAGTGCCCCAATATGATTGTAGTCCAGTAAAAGAAGTGCAAGTAAAGGGAAAAACAAACTGTCTTCAAGATGAGAGGGGGAAACTTTTGAGAGATCTGATTTAGTGATTTTTCCAATTCAAAAACAGAAACATGTAAGTGAAACATACACAAATCACATATATGCATAAAACATACTCATACGCAATTTGCATACAAGCTCTTAAATTACTCACACATGCAAACAAACACACACACACACACACACATGCATGAACAATTCTCATACATACAAATTACTTAGAAAAGACACACATATTACTAATACATATGAATCATATACATGTATATAATATGCATGCACATACACACATATGTATACACATGGATGGATGGATGGAGATAGACAAATACATAGAAATAGAAGTGGACTGACAGACAGGCAGATAACTAGATAGACAGGCAGAGATAAACAAACAGACAGTCAAATAGAGATAGATATACATATATGTATGTATATGTACACAAACACACATACGTACATAGACACTGTTCAGCAAAGCTATATAAATTAATAGATCATGACAAAATTATTTTGTAGCCATTAGTGTCAAGAAAGGCAGCAAGTCTGTAGAATGTATTAGTGAACTGTGTGTGTGTGTATGTAATAGTGAATTGTATGTACAGAGGAAGCTGTGAAGCTGTACATGTAGTTAATTAAATGACACGGCCATTGACTATGAGTAAACAAATGACAAGGCTGACAGATGACCATGAAACAACAAGAAATAAACTGTCCATCTACATACTATCATAGATGCATAGTCTTCAACAACACTGCACAGAGAAAGAAAGGGGGGGTAAAGAGAGAGGGAAATATAGAAAGTAAGACAGAAATTGCGATTACTGAAGTTCTGATTTCTTGCCCAAAACCAACACTAGTTCCACAAAATGGCATAAATGTATTATTGAGCGAGGTAAGAAAACTATACAATAAGAGAAAATGAACAGAAGTAACTACAATTATATAAAAGTAATTATTTTGTTCAATGAAGCTGAAAAAAAAGAAGAAAAAACAACAAAAAACAAAAGAAGAAACATGGACAAATATATAAATAAAAGTGATTATCAAAGATGAAGATTTTGTCTTTTTGTTTCATTTAGTTCTTTGGGGAATTAAAATTTATTCTTGATTTGTGAATTGGAATTTACAATTGTCAATTCTTGTAATTTCTCCACCTCACTATTCTGAAAATCTTTGAAATCCACAGCTGTTGGGCAGCACCACTACTGGTTATTGTGTGTGTGTGTGTACACGTGCGTGCACACACACACACATATATATGCATATACACACCTACATTATATATCTAAATGCACATACACAAATAATATACACCCACACACATAAATATACCTATATACAATGTGTATATATATATATATATATACATTTGTATGTATAATGCACATACAGATATTTGTGTAAATATACCTGGCAAGCCAAGTGAAATTGTAGTCGTGGCCAATCCCAGTATCGCATAACTGGCCTGTTTAAAAGTACCCTCCAATCATTGGGTAATATACTGCGCTTGAGAAGAACTGTTGAGTCAAGTGAAATCATAGTTGTAGCTGATGCCAGTGCCACCTGACTGGTACATAAAAAGCATCCACTACATTCTCGGAGTGGTTGGCATTAGGAAGGGCATCCAGCTGTAGAAACTTTGCCTGGTGCAGCCCCTTGGCTTGCCAATCCTCAGTCGAACTGTCTAACCCATGCCAGCATGGAAAGCAGACATTAAATAATGATGATGATGATGATTATATATATATATATATATATATATATTAAGGTATGTAGAAAAATACAACATGGACAAGAACGTATAACTCTTAGAAGACGATACAATAAACATGGACAGGACATTCGAACCCCTCAGTCTTCAGTCAAGAACCGGATCATCGTAGTAATTTCAGCTGATTAATCTTGAGATTACTAGATCACGGCCAGCCCTCCAAGAAAAACTAAGCAACGAGCATTAGAAAAACTATGCTGGAAGCGTAGATTTCCTGGAAGAAGGATCGAATGCATACGAACACCAGGACAGCAAAAGGGACAGATATAAAAAAAAAACAAAAAACAATAATGGAATACAGAAACATGAAATACAGAAGCATTAACGGTGAAAACAACAAGTGTCTTACGACTGATAACAAACACACACACATTCTTACTACATGTACACAATTTTTCTGAACAGCTGCTCCTTGAAACATCATGTTTACTACCACACCCACCAACTACTGCTACCACCACCACCTGTTTTTTATCTAGCAAACACCTCTTTTCTCAATCAGTGAGTTAACTCTTTCACACCACACACCTATTAAATATTACAATTCTCACTCAGACTGTCTTGTTTTTATTTATCACATTATAAAAGGAACAACTTCAGTACTTAACTGCTATGATACTCTAAATTTAAAAGCAAAAGAACGCAATTACAAACAAAACGACATCTTTGACTGCTACCCCTGTGAAGGGCAAATCAGAATTTGCAGATCTTGCCTATTTGTCAGTCTATGATCGAAGGCATTTCAGCAGTGGCAGCTTTCATATATATATATATCATATTTTATAAAGGTGTAATGAGTTGAAAAACCTGTCAGTTATTTCAAGGCTAACTAGTGTCATTAGTACTGCAGGTACATATAGGTGCATTACAGAAGTTTTATGATAGGCATAATAGGAAGCTAAAACTGTCCTACATTATTATAATTTTAGTATATCATTGATATGCACAGACATGGCTGTGTGGTAAGAAGCTTGCTTCTCAACCACATGACTCCAGGTTCAGTCCTCTGCTTAGAACCTTAGGCTACTGTCTTCTACTATAACTTCAGGTTGACCAAAGCCTTGTGATTGAATTTGGTGGACGGAAACTGAAAGAGATCTGTGTGTGTGTGTGTCTGCGTCCATGTTTATCCCCCATCACTACTTGACAACCTGTGTTGGTTTGTTTAAATCCTTGTAACTTAGTGATTTGGCCATAGAGATTGATAGAATAAGTACCAGGCTTTAAAAAAAATGTACTGGGATTGATTCATTTGACTAACAACTCTTCAAGGCTGTGCCCCAGCATGACCACAGTCTAATGACTGAAACCGGTAAAAGATAGATCTAATAAGCTGACCTGCCAACTATTGTAACTCCAGATTGAAGATGGCTGTAACAAATCAAACACACTCTACTAAACACTGCTTGTCACAGCTGACTAGTTTGCAGAAGCAGCTGAAATGTGAAGACAGCTTGGAAGCTTGATATGCAATGAAGTTTTGTGTGAAACTGGGGAAAAAAAGTTACAGAAACTTATGAAATGCTCCAGGCTGCTTATGGATGAACTTGTAGGAATCGAGCATCTGTTTTTCGCAGGTACAAGAGGCCAGGCAAAACAAGTCCACTGGGAAGTTCACGTTGATCCCCTTTTTCAACAGCAAGGGCTTTGCACTGGCCAGACAGTCAACAAAGAGTATTTTTTCGTTTGTGGGGAGTAACCAACTACTTGACAGAAATGAGCATCAAAACTGTCTCTTACCCTCCCTACAGTCCACACCTTTGACTTTGGTTGTTCCCCAAGCTGAAGAAGAAAATGGAGAGGCTATGAGAAGGGTCCTGAACACCTTCACTTTAGAGGACTTCAACGGGTCCGTCACAAAGTGGTTTGAGTGCTACAAGTGCACTGAAGTCAAGGCAGCAAGCTGGCAGATATGTTAGCATGCCGGGCGAAATGCTTAGCGGTATTTCGTCTGCCATTACGTTCTGAGTTTAATTTCCGCTGAGGTTGACTTTGCCTTTCATCCTTTCAGGGTCGAAAAATTAAGTACAAGTTACGCACTGGGGTCGATGTAATCGACTTAATCCATTTGTCTGTCCTTGTTTGTCCTCTCTGTGTTTAGCCCCTTGTGGGTAGTAAAGAAATAGGTATTTTGTCTCCCGTTATATTCTGAGTTCAAATTCTGCCAAGGTCGATTTTGCCTTTCATCCTTTTGGGGTCGATCTAATCGACTTAATCCCTTTGTCTGCTCTTGTTTGTTCCCTCTATGTTTAGCCCCTTGTGGATAATAAAGAAATAAGTGCACTGAAGTCAAAGGATTCTACTTTGAAGGAGATTAGAGTTTTGTACTTCTTTGAAATTAATAAATGCCTCTTCTGAAAATCTCTCAAAACTTCTGGAAAGTACCTTGTACTGATTCTAGTCACAATCACAAATAGCTGTACTTATTTAAAAAAATTTTTTCTCCCCTAATATCTACAAACAGAAATGGATATTTATTTCCAGAAATGTGGCTCACTTAAATCCAAATACATAGTATTCAATGATGCAATAGCACTGTTACTTGTAATCAAATTTTATTGTCTAGTGGTTAACACTTTCAAATTCACAATGACTTGTATGTACTGTGGTACTTACTTCTAGTAAACTCTTTTGATGAACTGCCTAAGTTATGGAGGCAATAAACAGACCAACACCAGTTGTCAAGCAGAAGGGAAAACAAATACAGACACAAAGACATACACACACATACACATGAGTTTCCATCTACTAAATTCAATCACAAGGTATTAATCAGTTCAGGAGTATAGCAGAAGGTGTTGTGCGGTGGGATTGAACCTGAAACCATATGGTTGCAAAGTAAGCTTCTTAATCACACAGCTATGCCTGTACCTGAAGGAGTTCATATATAACTATTCTGGAAGAAAGGCCTATTCTGTGATTTTCGCATAATATCTAACACCTGGCAATGTTTTATATAACTACATTTATAACTGTTATATCTAGATAACGTTCAATGTATTAACTTCTTGGTTATGGTTGAATGTGAAGCAATGTAACTACTACTATAATAAATCCTTTCTGTCAGTTAACTCTGCCATGCACAGTAGTGATACCACCGCCACGACCACCACCACCACTACTACATAACTACTCTAACAATAGATCATGTTGTCTTTGAGCTTAAAGTAAGTCTGATGAAGTCTAATGTACACACACAAGACAAGACAAGTGATTGTAAGACGTAACCCATTTTTGCAAAAGATTTTACCTTGGAAGTCCCCGCATATGAAAGGATTAAACAGCACTTACGATGCATGTGCATGAATGCACTGAAGAGTGAACGTCTGCACTAATAATTTTGAGCATTGTCTTTTTGTCTCTGTGACATGCTAGTGACATACTTGGTTCCCTAAATAACAGAAGACAGATATTTAACATAAGTCTAAACTGCGTGATACTTCATGTGGAAAATTACGTTTTTTAGGTTTAATATTTATTTAAAATGATGATGCCATTAATTTCTTGAAAGGTGGTGAGGAGGTGTGTGTATGTGTGGAGGATTTCTGAGGTAAAAGAGAATGGGGAGGGAGAGAAAAGAAAGCATAATCTTTTCAAATATTGTAAATCTTATGAAGTGCTAAGTGCACCGCTGGCACAAACAGTTGCTTTAATCTTATATGCCACTAAATGTGGGATACGGGGGTAGGGGCTATAGGGTGTCCATGGAACTCTCCTCTGAGTTGCAATGTTTGTGTAGGGCAAATCAGAATGTGCAGATCTTGCCCATTTGTCAGTCTATTTCAGCAGTGGCAGCTTTCATATATATATTTTTATATTTTATAAAGGTGTAATGAGTTGAAAAACCTGTCAGTTATTTCAAATAGGTTGAACAATAAGGCAGGTTTTTGCTTTTTTAACCATGAGACTCCACTGTTCAAAGATGTCTCACCGATACACCTGTAATCATCCCATCTTTTGTCCACATGCAGCACAACTAAGATCACATATCCAGCGTGTCTTCTCTTGGAATATTGTAGAATGCAATTTAAAGGAGATTTGGCTGCAATTTCTAGCAGGTCAGACAACCAACAAATAGCTGTAATTGTGTTGTTGGATTCAACAGCAAGCTAATACAATATTCATCAATTACAGAGTGCTGCTATCTACAGGGTTTATCTACAACTTCACTACCAGTGCAGCCTGAAAACAGAACAAAGGGACATAACTGAATAGAAATTTGCATTGCTACCTCTGTCACTTTACAGCCTTAATTTGATTTTATGGAGCAAAGTTCAATGTGTGTATCTTTTATCTTTTACTTGTTTCAGTCATTAGACTGCGTCATGCTGGGGCAATGTCTTGAGGACACTGTCTTTTAGTCAAATTAATTATCCCCAGTACTTATTCAGTCGGTCTCTTTTGCTGAAGCATTAAGTTATGGGGATGTAAACACACCAACACTGGTAGTCAAACAGTACTGGGGGACAAACTTAGACATGACACACATGCATGTACATTATATGTATATTTATACATTTAACCCTTCAGTTTTTTATACTAACTCTATCTGGCCAAAATATTCTACCTGTTTCATGTCCAAACCAGCCAGATCCAGCCTCTCACACCTACCCTACAATGTCATTTTAGAAATATAGTCACCTCTTTGAAATCTCAAAGCTACAAGATAATGCATAATCAATGCAAAACAATGCGAATAAACAAGTGTTACATATCACAGAGTCATCTGAAAGCAAAGAATCTAGACTACATGAAGGACCAGCATTTGAAACATCAAGACTCTTTCCCTTCTCTTTAAGTGATAAACTAATACGACATCTATTAAAACTCATCCCCACCCCATATTGTCTTTTTTCTTTTCATGTTCATTGCTTTCTATATATACATGTATATACACCAAATAAAACAGAATTCAAATAGACTAGTGTTGGTCAGCAGAAAAAGTGCAGTGGAACAGCTGTAGAGAGTAGAATATCCAACATTTCAGACAGAACCCATCTTCAAGATTTATGATGACTGGAGTGCAAAAAAAAAATGAAATCATCAGAGTTTTACATCCTCTATGTTTGAGCAGTAGCAACTTGTCACTCTATAAAACTGTAGTTCTTCCTTCTTTCTCTCCTTTCATCTTTACCTTGAAGAAGGACTGTCTGAGACATTGGATGCTCTACTTCCCAAAGCTATTCCAACTGTACTCTTCCTATCTTTGTGCATAAATTCACAAATTTTTTCTACATTTTCTGGCATTTTGCAAGTGAACACTTTTTCATTGTGAATGATACCCCAAAATCCTTGCAGTGTACATTCCACTCAGAAACCTAAATTCAATCAAAAAAATATCTGCCAAAAGCCTGAAAAATATATTTAGGGTCTTGGTAGCAGATTTACCAAGCTTTATGCAAAGTTTCATACAAGGACATTACTAAAAATTTGTCAACCATCAGAAAATTACAAAGCTGTTTCTAATACATTACAAAATAGTAATAGTTGAACAGGAGTAAATAGTATGTAAAATTGTAGTAGACTAATCAGCTGTACAGGCATTTCTGTTCAATGGTATAACATGCAACTTTCTGATAACACTTCTAATAGGAATACTATGTGACCAACAACAAAATTCTGCAAAGAGCTGTCAGCCAAAACATTGACTTGCTGATCATCAAAAACATCATCTTTGGTGGTCGGGACATGAAGCAAGAATGGAAGAGTCAAGGTTCCCACGCCAAGTCTTATTCAGCGAGCTCACTTCAGGGAAAAGACTACAAGGTTGCCTTCTTCAAAGACTCAAAGACACAAGGACCAACTCAAAGCAACATTAAAGCCACTGAACTTGAGCCTAAATCCTTTGAAACATAAGCTTGTGACTGCACCAACTGCTGGTGTTCCATCACCATTGAAACCAAAATTTCAAAGCCACCAGAAGAGAAAAGGAAGAAATCAAATGACAAGAAAGAAAGGCTTGACAAAAATCAACCCTGTCCCCCACCAACATTACCATGCAGTCAATGCCATCAACTCTTCCATGCAAGAATTGCTCTACATGGTCATCAATGCCATCACCATAAAGGAAGCGATCAGCAAAGAAGAAATTAAATTCTTGGATGAGATAAAGCCAACATGTATATTTATGTGTGTGTGTGTATTAATATTTCACTAAGGCATTGTGATGTTAATAACCTGGTGTTACTCAATAAACATATGGTTCAGTTATGAAGTGTCAGGTGAGAACAGAGTGGTAATAAGAAATTGGGATGACCAAGAAATAAACATGTTATGAACTTCATTAGCTAACAGCTGTTTCTGCTTTGAGATGCAAAGCACTCATAGCTGAGTGCTCAGGTACCACACTATATATATACATATATATATATATATATATACACACACACACACACATATATATATATATATACACATACATACATACAAACATACATACACATATTTAGAAAAAAATCGATGTAAAAGAAACATTTGTTTATTTACTTTACGTTCATTTTTCCATGTTGGTATAGGTTTTAAGGAGATTTATTTCACTATTTAAAAATTTTTTTTATCTGATCTTCCACCTGTTGCCAATCCTTGCCGGCTTTCCATGTTGAAAATATTTTATCCCACCAGTTTTCAAAAGTGCTGAGCTACAGGACCTTATTACTGACTGGAAATGTCAATACATCACTATTTTGGAGAATGTAAACATTTGTTCACAAATACAAACATTGTTTGTGTGTGTGTGTGTGTGTGTGTGTGTGTGCATGTAGGCACAGGCATGGCTGTGTAGTAAGAAGTTTATCTTCCCAACCACATGGTTCCAGATTCACCCCACCATCTCTCTCCCTCTCTCTCTCTCTTGCACACTCACACTCTTGCTCTTTCCCTTTGACTAGGTAACTATATCTCCTCTACAGTGACACACCTGTTTCTGTCTCTCTGTCGCAATGCAACCTTTCATACCTGTGACAAGGTTACCTCTGTCAATGAACCCCCCCACACACACACCTCTCAAAAGATCTTTGTCTTGCAAGTTACTTGGTAACCTCACTAGTATTGGTGCCACATAAAAAGCATTCAGCTGTAAAAACCATGTCAAAACTGACCTCACCAGTGCTGGTGTCATGTAAAAAGCACTCAGTCCACTCTGATGATGATGATGATGATGATGTGTGTGTGCATGCCTGTGTTTGCTCCCTACCACTGCATCAGAAATGGTGTTGGTTTGTTTATGTCTCAATAACTTAGCAGTTCAAATACAAGACTAATGGAATAAGTACCTGGCTATGTATATAAAAAAGAAAAAAATACTGGAGTCAATTCATTTGCCCCAGCATGGCCATTAATTGGCTCCAACATGTCCCTCATTTGTCCCAGCATGGCCATCAATTTTCACCAACATGTCCATCATTTGCTCCAGCATGTCCATCAATTCATTTGTTCCAGTATGTCCATCATCCAATGACTAAGCTGAGTAAAATGTGATATAATATATGTGTGTATGTGTGTGTATATATACACACACACACACACATACCACACAGCAATTTTGGCCAAAATGCACAGTTGCAGTTTTTACATCACCACCACAACATTGGGAAGAGAAGGATGCTGAGTATTAGAAGCTGCACTACAGAAAGTTAGCCTGCAGATTTACTGTGCACATGTGTAGGCCGTGGCACATCAACTCCCTAAACATACACATAAATACATGTGAAGACAAAGACACAAACACACAGATGCATACACACATGCAAGCATGTACACACTGACACACGCATGCATGCAGATGAAGCAGACCAGGTCTAAAACTATGGTAACCAATGCAGATATTGGTTCCTTTTAAAGCATATATCAAATGAGGAAAGATTAAAATGTACGGCCAGTCTCTATCGAGATAAATAATGTATTTAAATTGCCAATTAACTAACAGAATACTGACATTTGTAAAGAACAAAAATAATATATTTGAAATATACAATATATATATATATATATATCAATGCACAAACGCACATATATCTAATATAGAAGATAAAATACACACACATGTATGTACTGATATACACACATACATATCATAATATAACTATATAATACAAAATCAAACTTTGTTTTAACCATTCAATTAATAATGATTGATGTTGCTATTCTAGTTCAGGGTTTTGTTGTTTTCCTGTTTTATCTGCCTTTCCGTTTTCCGTTTTTTTTTTTGGTTGGTGTTTGTTGTCTGCTTTTTCCCCTCCACCACAAATTTATTTATTTGTTTATTTATTTATTTGTTCTCTTTCAAACATTTTGTAATTCATTTATTTTATTTTATTTTATTTTATTTTACTTTCTTCATATTTAGAGGTATTTAATTTATTTGTTTGTTCTTTCAATTTAACTCTCTAATCATTGGATTCTTTTAAATCAAGAATGGTCTGAAAGCCTAATTATTGAAATTGAATTAATAATAATAATGATGATGATGATGATGATTTCTTTTATTTGCCACCAGGGTGAAGGATGAATGGGGAAAATGCAAAGAGAGACAAAGTGTGAGTGTGTGTGGGTTATATATAGTGAAATGATAAAAATAAAAGAAATAAAATAAAAAGGGGGGTATAATAATAATAATAATAATAATAATAACAACAACAACATACTGAAAGAGAGAGGAGGGAGAACGAAAGAAAGTTGTACTAAAGGGATGAGAATTGGAAACATTCACAGAATGTAGTTGAGGAGAGAGAGAGAGAGAGAAAGAGAGAGAGAAGTAATAAGGAAAACAGAAAGGGGTGCAAGGCAAATAGAGAAAAAATACTTCAAAGTGATTTTTTTTTCCATTTCATATTCGTTTTATGGTTTTGTGTTGCTGACTGAAAACTTGAGGGTTATATAAGATTTAAGAACAATGAGTATCAAAGCATTCATTGCTAATTAAATTTTGGCCACTTTTAAGTAATTACCATCATCAACACATAATATACATCATATACGTAAGTGTGAATGAGAGGGAGAGAGAGAGAATGTGTGCATGAGTGAGAATGTATGTGTGTATGCATGTGTGTGAGTAATATACAGACATCATTTGGTTCTTTAATTGGTCTCAGTTGATGCACTGTGGCCATGTTCAAACACTGTCTTCAAGAGCTGGGTGAAGCATAACCTCCAATAACACTTATTTTGGTCTAGTAGTGTATACTTTTAATCAGTACATTTTAAACAAATACCAACATTTTGTATCTGAATGTACAATCACCCCCTAATCCGCCCACAAACTTCAGGCCTTGCGCCTATAGTAGAAAAGATTAATATTATTTTTAAGGTGTTGACCGGGCAGAATCATTACTGCAGTGGGCAAAATGTTTAGTGACATTTGGTCCATCTTTACATACTGGGCTTAAATGCCACCAAGGTCAACTTTGCCTTTCACCCTTTCGGGGTTGATAAAATAAGTACCAGTTGAATCCTGGGGATCGATCTAATCGACTTACCCCTCCCCCGAAATAGCTAGCTTTAGGTCAAAACTCGAAACCATTATTATTATTATTATTATTATTATTATTATTATTATTATGATTAAGGTGGCGAACTGACAAAATCATTAGAACGTCAGGTAAAATGCTTAACAGTATTTCATCCATCTTCTACATTCTGAGTTCAAATTCTGCCACGGTCAACTTTGGCTTTCGTCCTTTTGGGGTTGATAAATTTAAGTACCAATGAAACTCTGGGGTCGATGTAATCAACTAGTCCCCTCCTTGCAAATTTCAGGTCTTGTGTCTTTAGTGGGAAGAATTATTATTATAATTATTATTTTGCAATATCTATATGTCAAACTGCTAAGTTATGGGACTCAGAGGGCCACAACACATAGGCTTATACCTACTTCACTCACTAGGCATTAGTTGGCCCAGGGTTATAGCTGAAGAAACTTGTCCAACGTGTCACAGAGTAGCACTGAACCTGAAACCACATGGCTGAGAAGTAAACTTCTTAAATGCAACTCACATGCATTATTCTAACCAATATGCAATACGTTGGAATCAGACCTAAAGCCACATGTTTGTGAATTGTACTTCTTAATCACATTATCCTAAATATTTATCTATCTATCGTCCCCATCATTTTAATGTCCACTTTTCCATGTTTGTATGTATCAGATAGAATCTGCTGAAGTGGATTTTCTATGGTCAGCTGTTTTTTCTATCACCAACCTTTACCAGTTTCCAAGTAAGGTGATATTCGCCCATGACCAAACTTGTTTTTTACAGAAGATTGGAAATAAAAGACTCCACTTGCATGGAAGTGTCACTTGTCTACAATCATCATATGATGTTAAGGCATGTAACACACTCTCGCACATACATACACAAATGCATGCACACACACACACACTAGGGGCCTCTTTTCAGTTTCTTATTTCTTTATTGCCCACAAGGGGCTAAACAAGGACAAAGGGATTAAGTCGATTACATTGACCCCTGTGCGTAACTAGTACTTTATTTATCGACCCTGAAAGGATGAAAGGCAAAGTCGACCTCGGCAGAATTTTAACTCAGAAGGTAACAGCAGACGAAATACTGATAAGCTTTTCGCCTGGCGTGCAAGCGTTTCTGCCAGCTCGCCGCCTTCAAAAAGAGGGGCCTCTTTTCAGTTTCTACCTACCAGATCCGCTCACAAATTCAATACTTTACTACAAACCAGAATCAATCTTCCTCTCCCTCTCAGCTGGTCAAATGTTAAAATGAAAACGAGCAGGTCGTTATCTACCATCTGATGCCCAGAACACAGAACAGCAACAGGATACCAAGAAACCAGTGATTTATCAATTTCACCGCCAAGATTTCTTCCAACAAGAAATAATACTGGTATTAACAAGACAATTGAGTGTATTCACTAATGCATCAAAGAATAAGCATGAGATGTCTGGAGAAAAAAATCCAGAAATCAGATCTAAAACAAGTACCTTGTCTTTAACAGAACATAGTCTGAAACAGATATAGGAACCTCTTCACTGTCGTTGCATTAGAGAGTGAGATGAGGAGACGCTAGTGGAGAACAGGAGCAAATGTAGAAAATGTAAATTAAGAGGAAAACTACAGAAGCAAGATGAAAAGAGAGGCAGACAGACTAAGAAAGACTTGCTCGAGAGAGAGAGAGAGGGGGGAGAGAGTGAGAATATCAAACATATTTAAATTCTGTCTGACCCATGCAAGCATGGAAAAGGGGATGTTAAAACAAAATATGTGTGTGTGTGTAAGTAGGGGTGAGGAGAGAGGCATAGACAGAGACTGAAAACAGCAAACTCTAAGGACACCAAAAGTTTGCAGCAAAAAGAGAGAGTGGGAAAGAGAGGTGGGGAGAGAAAGAGAAGTAGAAAAAGGAAATAAGCAGAAAGCGGAGGTTGGAGACAGAGAGAAACAGACGGAGAATGTAGAACATTTACAATAGTTTGACAAAGAAACAAGAATGAGTATGTGTGTGCATACACAGACACATACTTGTTCATATACATTGAAGACCTCCACCCCCATTCCAATCCCCACTATACTCCTGAAGGTTGCAAAGTAATCCAGGAACATGATGGCAACAATATCAAAAGTTACCGGTTCCCAAGAGCCAGATATTCAAACCGATTACTTTTATGACTGGTTCTTCATTTCGGTTTGTTGATTCCGGAAGACAAAGCAAAGATGGCATGACCAGTAAGTAGAGAATAAACTTGCAAAATATTCTTTACTTTTTATATATATTTATGTATTTATTTACTATTGTATTGTTTTTTTTTATTTCTCTAGTTTTTGTCAAACCTTTTAAACACAAGTGGATTTAGCTTTTATTTATTTACCAACTTATTTATTATTATTATTATTTATATTATAATTTTGCAAAGAGGTATAAAAATTCATTATTTTTTTTTTTATATCTCCCCTGATGAAATATGACACACATCCACTTGAGCACATGTACACTAGTGCACATTCACACACTGAAACTGTACCAACACAATTCAACACACTCTACCACTGATAATAATTTGCACACCTTCATATACAACCGATATCAACATACACTACTGAACACAAAGAAACCTATACACACATACACACACACACCTAGAAATACAACATTGGACACACAAATTTCAAAAGAGGCTATATTCCATTCTGTATTCAAATATAAGTAAACAACACAATTAAATAGATCAAAAGGCAAACACACACATATACATATATGGGTGGGGTACAGTACAAATGGGACATATAGAACTCAATACATAAAGTAGAGTGCTTATACTATTTTATTATAGGTTGGAAGCTACATCAGTGACTCAAGAGTCATGCAAGAAAAGTTTGTCCGCATGAACTGCTTGGCCCAGCAATAATACGTGTGTGTGTGTGTATCAATGTTTTAATGTCAACTTTTCCATTCTTGCATGAGTTGTATGAAATTTGTGTATATCTATAAACTATTAAAAGTGAAGTTCAATCTTGTTTGCTTGCAATGTTACACAACCAAACTGGCGCATAATGGGAAAATACTTTGAAAGTAATATGCCCCTGAAATGTGAATACGAATAGAATAAAAAAAGTTTAGTGTAAATCAGACCAGTATTTAGAGATATTTGGTGATTTTGGGATATAAATACCAAAAATAGTGCATAACGGCAAAATACTCCAAAAATAAGAAACTCTAACCTTTCCATTAGATACATTATGATAGGCAAAATATTTTTAAGCGAAAATCAAAGATTTGGCTGCTATTTCTGGCATGCCCTGCCACCATGTAACAGCTATTTGCGAGAAAGGACCCAAAATACCTGTTTCACGGTAGCAGGGCATGCAAGAAATGGCAGCCAAATGTTTCCTTTTCTGGGGAAAGGAGCCATTTACGTGTGATTTCAATGTCATATTCATTGAATATGATGGGCAAAATATTTTTCAGTGAAAATAACTTTAAAAATATAATAAATATTTTGTAAAAGACTGGTTTGTAACCTCAGTGTGAAATAATTTCTTTCTATAAGTTTTTTCGAGTGCATTCAAAGTATCTCACCTCCCAAGATTTGGCTGTTATTTCTAGCATCCCCTGCCATCATGTAACAGCTATTTGCAATAAAGGACCCGAAATACCAGTTACATGGTAGCAGGATGTGCAAGAAATAGCAGCCAAATCTTCCTTTTTCTGAGGAAAGGAACTGTTTACTTGTGATTTCGATGTCACATTCGTTGAAAGCATGCAGAACAAAACATGGAAAAAAAACCTCACAAAACAAAATCCCATTGCTGGGAAATTCAGACTTCCCCGATGATCCAATGGGTCACGAGTAGTCTGGTGTGTATATATATATATATATATATAGGTGAAAAATTAATGAGTGCATGCATTACATAAATATTTTCAGGATTAAATAAAAAGACAACAAATGGAAAATTACATACCTATATACATAATTCAAAAGAATGTGTAGTAAATAAACAAACGAACATATACTACATACACAGGTGAACAGAAATCACAGAAGGTCACCAATTCTTCATCAGTTATTGGCCAGAGGGTCAAACACAATTTCAGACATTATTGATAATGAGTGAAGAATTGGTAACCTGTGTTTTCTGTTTGCCTGTGTATTTAGTATAAGTCCATCTATTTATTTACTACATATTTTTATGAAGTATATATATATATATATAGGTATGTCATATTTTCCATTTGTTGTCTTCACATTTAACCCTGAAAAAAGAAATATATATATATATATATATACAACAAGCAAGTGTATTAGTTTGATGCTCGGTAAAATGGAAAAGTCTTTTATGCTTTGAGCCTATGCTCTTCAACAGAAAGCAATAAGAGGAAATAAATAAAGAGGGAATGAAATACAAAGGTGTTGAGTTCTGTGGTCCAACACACACATATATATCATTCAATGTCCACTTTCCATGCTGACATGGGTTAGATGGTTTGACAGGAGCTGATAAGGCTGGGGTCTGCATCAGACTCCATTGTCTGTTCTAGCATAGTTTCTATGGCTGGATGCCCTTCCTAATGCCAACCACTTTACAGAGTGTACTGGGTTCTTTTTATGTGGTACAAACACCAGTGCTTTTAACATGGCATCAACACAAATGCTTTTCATGTGGCACCAGCATTAGTATTAATTCTGCTGTGGTGGATGGGTTTTCTTGAGTACAGCAAGGCACCTTTGTCATCTTCTTAAGGATCAGTGTCTTGAAATTGGCCTTCAATACTTTGTCTCACATCTTCCTGGGTCTCCTACCAAAAGTTCCATCCACTTTAAGTGGTTCACACTTCAGTATGCAACTGCCTACATCCATACACATCACATAACCAAACCAGTGCAGTCTTCTCTCTTGCACACTGCATCAAATTCCTCTTGTACCCAACTTTTCTCTCAATACACCAATGCTCTGGCACACATGTACACTGACACTGCACATCCAACAGAGCACTCTAGCATCATTCCCCTCAAGCCTTTGCAACCCAATTCACTTTGTTTTCTGAATGCACATTTCAATGGTCAGGTTAGCAAAAAACCATTTAAGATTACTTTATCCTCTTTAAGATGGCACAACATAATTTGAAGGAAATTTCATGAAGGCTTCATTGTTAGCATATAATACTGTGGTTCAACCCCAGGTCAGCACTGACTGTACAAACCTAAAATCAAAGATGACCCAGTCTCTTTTATTCAGTCTCGATATATTTGCAATTACATAATCCAATGTGTTCTTCATTGTTTTATGAAGGTAGAGAATCACATGAGGAAAATTATGCTGCCATTTCCAGCAGGTTGAATGACCGACATGGAAATTTCCTTGTTGGCTCATTTATTAGAATATTGTTAGCCTGCCAACACAACATGATGTAATAAATAAATAAATTAGCATTATTGCACAATAATACTGATGACTGATGCTGAGAGAGCTTTAAAATTTTACAAAATGCAATTCATTTTAAAATCGAGATTAATGAAGCTAGCTGGGTAATCTTGAAGTATGCTACAATGAATATCTAACTTCAAAACAATTATTGTGAATACTTTGGATTTACGCAGCTGTGGTTAAATGTCACCTTAACATACATATACATTCTTTAGAGAAGCTCTGAGCGTCAGTACATTTCTATAATACTGGCAATATAACCACAAAATACTGACCTCATTAAAACATATACATACATATATGAATGTATTTACTTAAGAGGAGGACAATGGTAGAGAAACTAGCCAAAGAGTGGAGATAATATCTATACTTAGTGAAGTATACACACATATATCTATAAACATATGCACAGGCGTGGCTATGAGGCAAGAAGTTTGCTTTTCAACCACATGGTTCTGGGTTCAGCACCTTGGGCAAGTGTCTTCTATTAGGCTGACCAAAGCCTTGTAAGTGGATTTGGTCGATGGAAACTGAAAGGAGCCCGTTGTATGCGTGTGTATCTATATATATATATATATAAATAAAGTAAAAACTTACTGTGGACAAGGCTGCGTGGCATTTGATTATAAATAAATATAAAATACATCAAGTACAGGACATCACCAACAAGTGAAAATTACATAGACACACGAGCGATAAGTACAGGACAAATTACCGAATATTATACCATAAGAGCAGGACATCACCAACAAGTGAAAAATACATAAATACATAATGAGAGACAAGTACAGGACAGTCCCATACTTGTCTTTCATTATGTATTTATATATTTTTCACTCGTTGGTGATGTCCTGTTCTTATGGTATATTTTTTGGTAATTTGTCCTGTACTTATCGCTCGTGTGTCTATGTAATTTTCACTTGTTGGTGATGTCCTGTACCTGATGTATGTATGTGTGTATGTCTGTTTGTCACCCCATCACATCTTGTCAACTAGTGCTGGTGTGTTTATGTTCCCGTAACCTAGCAGTTCAGTAAAAGAGACTGATAGAATAAGCATTGGGTTTAAAAAGTTAAGTCCTGGGGTTGATTTATCTGACTAAAAACCCTTCAAGGCAGTGCTCCATCATGGCTGCAGTCAAATGACTGAAACAAGTCAAAGAATAAAAGAATATGTATACAGACAAATACCTATAGATGCTCTCTCTCTCCCTCTCTCTCTCTCTCTCTGTATATATATATATATATATACATATATTAAAATCGAACTGCACCCTTCAAAACTTGCAGTGAATAAGTACAAGGTAAAATTACTACCTGCTTTTATAGCAAGTCGTTGCAGGTAATTTATCCCGCCCCCCTCTAACTTTTAGTTCATGCAATTGAAAAAACCGCATTATTTATAGGATGACGCAATACATACATACATGCATAAGCACATAAATGTCTTTTACAAGGTAGATTACAAGGGGTTCTGTGAGTCACCATGAAAACAAGGAAAACATATTTTTAATGATATTATTCATTTAAAAGTAAATTTAAACAATACGACATAGCCTGTACTATTAAAAAGCTACTCATTGAAGACTATTTGCTAGTTTTGTTAAAGGTGCTACTTACAACTAACAGGCTGCATTGTTAATGGCTATATACTACCACTACTGAAATGAAAAACTCATGTGTCAAAATAGTACACAAGGTTTTGCTTCTTTATATGACTGCTTCTATGTGAATATGTTGTATATTCATATATCAACAATATATGTAGCTGTATTTGTATCTATTTCACTGTCTGTTGTCTATATGGGTAGATTTATTAAGCTATAAAGAATGTTCTATTGAATACAGTGTGTGAACAGTCAAAAGTGTTATGTCATATGCACACGTATAGTATATTGTCATTATTAAGTGGCACCTTTTATTTTGGTAGTAAGCTGGTAGAATCATCACCACACTGGACAAAGTCTGCCATGGTTGACTTTGTCCTTTAGTTTTTCAAGGTCAATAAAATAAGTACCAGTTGAGCACTGGTGTTGATGTAATCAACTCCTTGCCCTCAAAAGTCCTGTACCAAAATTAGAAAGAGTTATTCAGACATAAATATATATGTACAAATACACACATGTGCACACACACACACACACAGTGACCATGGATTCAATTTTGAACATAGTCATTTTCTCATCGCAAGCACATACCTGTAACAGCTTTGATAGCATTTCTATCATGGACCCTAAAATGACTATTCGGCCCTGATTTTGTTTAAGATTTTTGTGTGAAAAATGTAACCCATAATTTGGTCAAGAACTCCACCAACAGTAACTCCACTTTTTCTCCATTCAAACCCACTTTCACACATAAAAGAAAAACAGAGCTCTCCTTGTTGTTGAAGCTGTATGCATAATTGCATCTCATGTTGATCTTGCACGGATGAGTAATCCAGTTTTTGAGAGTGTAAAGTGATCACATAGTGTACAGGTGAGAATATCTATGGACCCTTTAATATTCAAAGCTTCAACATTCTGCAGTTACCAAGTATTATGCACCACTATTTAATGGGTAATTCAAATTCTCTCAAAGTGCGAGCTATTGGTCCTCTTTATAGACCACCATTCACTTCTTGATGAAGAGTGCTGATGTTTAACCCTTTAGCATTCAGATTACTCTGTCAAATGTAGATGTCAATCGTGATTGTAAATTTTTGGAATGACATTACAGTGTAGGTGTGAGAGACAGGATCTGGCTGGTTTGAATACAAAACAGGTAAAGTATACGAGCCGGATGAAGCTGGTTTTTGTGACATCATGACATCTCAATTTTGGTTTGTACTGAATATGCTTAACAAGAAATAATTCTCCATGAAGTAATTGCTTTAGAAGCCTGAAAAATCCTCAAGATGCATGACATGACCAGCCTAGAGCTAACCTGCCATACTAAACAGCTTTCTTTTACCTACACTTATGTGTCAGGTGTAAAAGATTTCCAACCTGATGTTTAGTCCTTTGGCATTCTGATTACTCTGTCAAATTTAATGCTTATTTATTCACATTACTTTTGAATGAACCATGCATTATCTCATAGCTTTGAGATTGCAATAACATGACTGTTTATTTTTAGAATGGTATCATGGGGTAAGTGTGAGAAGCCAGATCTGACCAGCTTGAACATAAAACAAGTAGAGTATTGGGGCTGGATACAGCCAGTTTTAAAATTAATAGGTTAATAAATGCCTTCCATATTTCTAGTGAAATCTCTCCAGTTCTTTGATATGGTGCCCATGTCTTAAATGGATATAACAGGACTGTGATGATGCAAATATCATAGATGCAAAGTCTGGTGGACAGTTTCAAGTCCATCAGATCAGAAACATTTCTCCAGTACCAAATACAATCTAAAACTTCTCAATCTTCAATTTGATCTCAGAAATAATGGTGGTGGTAGTGGTGGTGGAGTTGCATCCCTGGAGATAGAGCTACTAAGATACACAAAGGAACTCACTAAATCAAGTCTGGTATCTTGATTCAACATGGATCACTTCTGGAGCAGGTGCAACCATCATTTTACTCTTCTGCAGATTTATTTCAAGTTTCAAAGTTTCAAAGCAATACAAGGACTGGAGATGAGGCTTGTTATTTTCTGAATATCTTGCTTTGAGTAAGCAACAGAGCCACAATTATCAGCATGCAACAAATCATATGCTTTGTTTAACATTCTCTTCTGTTGGCAGTCATTAAAGTTGTTGATCCAATCTAGTAAGCTATCAATCTTATACAAATACACACTCATGCATTGAACAGAAACAGACGCAAATAAACACAAGGAAATGGTGCAAAAGCACACGCATATTCAGGGCTATAGTAAAAGATGCTTCTGCTAGATTCCACAAGGTGGGAATGAACCCAGGACCTGACAGTTGTGAGGCAAACTTCTTAACCATTGGGCCATAAACATATATTTATACATAAATATACACATGCATTGATTTAGGTGTAAATATAAACTGAAACACACACACATACATGTACATATATGTGTATATACTTGTATACATGTAGACACCCACATTTGTCTACATGTGTATATACAAACACACAACTACACCTGAGCTAGAAGTTAGAATGAAGTGCAATATGAGAATATATGGCTATAACTAGCTTCATGAGATATTAAATTTCTAAAATGATTTAAGAATAACAACAGTTTCAAATGACAGGACAAAGTATTCTGACAGAAATGGATAAACTCTGTGTGTGGGGGGATGAAGGGGGTGCAGGGGGTGAGTAAGAACTACATGATAGAAAACAATGTATTATTAAGAGAAGGATAAATTATACAAACTAATGTGTGTGTATGTGCTAGAGAAGAAAGAGAATGTTTATGTATGATACATAATATGCTTGTAAGAAGAAGAGTACTTCTAAATGATAGAACAAGGTGATCAGACAACTATAAACTATACTAGTGTGTGTGTGTGTGTGTAAGACTATGGTGCAATAAAATGTGGTAACACCTGTAGAAGAACTGTTCCATGATTTATATAATCTTTGTTAATGTCTTCTAATTTAACATAAAGGGATTTGACTACTGTCTGTTTTTATTGCTTTGTGTGTATATGTGTCTCTATATGAACATGCCTGTACCCTGTTTAACCCTCGACAGACAGTTGTATGACTGGTTATGTCTGTGTTTTTCATATCTGGAGAGTCCATGAATGCATGCATATGTGTGTTTGTATGTGTGTGTGTACATTAACTCTCTGTGGAAACTGTGTGTTTATGCAGATAATGAACAGGGCTTTAATTTCTGTTTTACAAATCATAAATGAGAGATGCATCTCCCCACCAGATAGGATGTGAGTTTATTTCAAGCTAACATAGCCAGATAGTTTGGTATCTGTTTCTCAAGACAGCTAAATGAACTCAAAATAAGTGGTGCAGTACCAACATAGTCAACTGCTACAAAGGTAAAGGTGATGCATTAGATAGGAATAATTACAGAGGTATCAAGTTGTTGGATCAGGTAATGAAAGTCACGGAGAAAGTCATAGCCCAACTAATTAGGGAGAGAGTCAGTCTAGATGAGATGCAGTTTGGGTTTGTGCCAGGGAAAAGACAGCTGCAGGAGAAATACATAGCCAAAGATAAACCTCTGTACCTGGCCCTTGTTGACATGAAGAAAGCCTTTGACAGGGTTCCCTGATCTGTTGGTAAATGCAGAAATTAGGGATAGATGAGTGGTTAGTGAGAGCTGTACAAGCCATGTACAGGGATGCTGTCAGTAAGGTGAGGGTTGGCAACGAGTACAGTGAAGAATTCCGGGTAGGGATAGGGGTCCATGAAGGATCATCATCATCATCAACAACAACAACAACAGCAACAGCAGCAGCAGCCTTACTGATAATAATAATCCTTTCTGCTATAGGCACAAGGTCTGAAATTTGGGGGAGGGGGATAGTTGTTTGCATTGACCCCAGTACTCAACTGGTACTTATTTCATTGATCCCCAAAAGGATGAGAGGCAAAGTTGACCTTGGAGGAATTTGAACCCAGAATGAAGTGGTAGACGAAATATGGCTGAGCATTTTGCCTGGCGTGCTAATAATTCAGTCAGCTCACCACAATAATAATAATAAAAGATCAACTTAACAAGAAACAAACAAATGATATAAAAAGGAATTATTTAAAGGTTTCCTTCTCCTGTAATTTCTTATTTAAACAGTTCAATATTTAAAAAAGTTATATTCTTCAAAATTCACTAAGAATTCAAATTGTATTGACTTTTATTTAAAGTTTATTTCCAATTTTTTTCTTTTTTTCTCTTTTTCTTTTACAGAGAAAGAAATGTTGAAGAAAGAGTGGGTGACGATGGATATGGTGGTGTAAATAAACTTACAAAAACTGAACTCAAATCAAGATCAAAGAGATATGTTTTTTTTTCTTTTTTTAAAATTTTGTTTAAAAGTTGGGTGTTGAAAATAACGATGATGATGATAATGAGATAAAGCAACTTTAGAAATTAACAAAAGTTGGCAAGATATGAAGTGAAAGAAAGTCGTTAAGTTAAGAAACATATTTAAGGCTTGTGTTCCTTAAAGAGGGAAAAGAAATAATGGTATATGGCAGGAGAGATAATGAGAATATTCTCAGAGGTTACTAAGCTCAGCACAACTTTGACATGTGAAAAGATGTGGGGAGGAGAGGATTAATTACTAAGATGGGGTCAGTTGTAGCATTGCTGTAGCAAAAGGATTATCTAACCCAGTGGTTCTCAACTGGGATCCATATGGCCCCTGAGGGTCCATATAAGATTTTAGGGTTCCACGCTAGCAAAATAGTAAAATAGGGGATCCACAATTGGGAGTCCATGAAAAAAGTTGATTTACATGTATTTATTGTAAGAAGCAGCTGAGTTTCTTTCTCTAGCGTTTTACATAGGTCAATTTACACAAGTTAATGTATGAAAAACAAAAACAAGAATTTTGAAAGAAGTATTTATGAAATTAGTTTTTAAACAGTGAATGGTTATTGTGGGGTGGGCACCAGAGTAAAATAGGAATCAACGTGGCTGTATGGGAATGAGACATGGTGTCTGAGGGAGAGAGAGATGGCAACTTTGAGAAGGACCAAGAGAACAATGGTGACAGAAATGTGTGGAGAGAAGCTGTTTGATAAGAGCAGGACTGAGGACTTGATGGGGATGCTGGGGTTGGAGGAATCAGTGGAACAGCTAGCAAGGGTGAATGGAGTGCAGTAGCATGGGCATGTATTGAGGAGAGTTGAGGAGCATGTTCTGAGGAGGGTGCTTGAATTTGAGGTAAATGGGCCAAGAAAGTGAGGCAGACCAAGGAAAATGTGGAAGGGACAGGTGGAGAAGATTGGGAAGATTGGGAAGTAGATCCGGCCACCCCTGTTAACGGAAACAATACTTGGATTTAAAACACTGGATGACATGACATGTACACATATCCCTGTAAATCTGTCTCTCACTTAGACATTGTAGTTATAATCACTTTTCACACCTGTTAATTAGTCTCTCTCTCTCCTTTTTAAGCACTGTAAACATAGTCTCTCATTACTTTTGCTGGTCTCTCTATCTCTCATTTAGACACAATAAACAATCCATCCACACACATTGGTTTGTCAGTTTGTCTGTCTCTCTCTTCAAGATACAGTAAACATAGCCTTTCCTCACACTTGTTAGTCTCTCTAGTCTTTCCTGAAGCTTATTAGGTCTCTCCTTTCTTATAAAACAACTAACATAGTCTCCCCTAACACTTGTTAAGCTCTCTCTCTCTGATATTATAAATGGGGGAGAGAGAGAGAGAACAAAATGTCTGATTGATTTATTTTTTTCTTATTGGCTGCAATATTTGTCAGTTAAATGGAGAAGAGTAGCAGAAAAAGGTGTGTACAGTTCTTGGTAGTCAGGAAGTGTGCAGAGTCTAAAGTGGAATGTGATTGACTTTTTATTAGAAGAGGAAGGCACTGAGATGGCAGCAGCAGATAAAATTAAACAAAGACATTGTCCAAGACAAACAAAACTGGCTAAGTGTTTTTTCATCAACATCACTATCACATATACACATACATACAGTTGCCGCCTAAGCATTGCACACACACACACATGCATACACACACACTGGTGGTCACATTTCTCATTGTATAAAAATTCCAAAGAAATCGGTGCTAAAGTAGAAACTGGATTGCCTGCTAAGTTAGACAGATGTGCATGTGTGTGTGTGTGTACACACACATTTCTGCTGACATTGATTAACTACCAAGGTATCTAAGTTTCATGAACCACTTCAAAGAGTACAGAAGCAAATACTGGAGATAGCATATGTGTGTGTGTGTAAAGGACTAAGCAAGAGTGCCTGGGAATAAATGTCTTTATGTGCGTGAATGAGAGGAGGAGGCAAAGAGTGTAATAAATATCAATATGAGTATGACTCTGTACATATATTTCAAAGATTTTCATGAAAATGTAAACTACAGCAAGAATCTTGCAATGTGTATGAGACAGAGAGAGAATAGTGCCTGATTATCACTGACAGCCTCTGTGTTTGTGTGTGCACATGTGAATGTGTATGTGTGTGCACATGTGTGCATGCTAATTCTTCCACAACCCCGATGGCCCACATGTCTGTACCTCAATCCAGTTTCTGAAGCAAGAGGCCAATAGTAAATAAAGTTGCAGTCCAACATATTAGAAACTAATGAAACAATCTGGTATTTATTCTTCAAGAAGGTAAAGTGGTAAATGGAAACAACGAGAAGCAAGGGAGGGCAGGTTGTTGACTATCTCTTCCCAAGAAACACAATGAAATGTCTCTGCAGAGATAGGAACACTGGAAGCATTGACCGACTACAAATCACCCAATGTCTTGAATCCTTTTGTTACCATATTTCTATTGAAACACACTGCTTTGTTTCAATGAATTTTTAAAATAATAACAAATTTGGAAAAATAAAATTGTCGTTATAAAAGCTGAAATTTCAGAGATAAATTAACATGGAATTCTGATGAAAGGATTTAATTTAACACTTTAGCATTTTGATTACTTTGTCAAATGAAACATTTATTTCTTCACATTGTTTTAAAGTAATCATGGTGTATCTCACAGCTTCAAGATCTTAACGAAATGATTGCTTATTTTTAGAATGACATTGTAAGGTAGGTGTGAGAGCTCAGATATAGCTGGTTTGGACATAAAACACACAGAACATTTGGGCCAAGTATTATTGCCAGTTTAAATGCTAAAGAGGTTAAATCCCTTGATACATGACAGAACTAGAGATGATCTCAGATAGGTTAATATCAAAGGGGTTAATCACTTAACCTACTGAAATCTCAGCGTTAAATGCAGAGAGGTAGAAATTTGTTGTCTGATTAATGATGTTGATGTTTAGCTCTTGGTTAACCTAGATCAAACAAAACTCTGCAACCTGATAACAACACCAATTCCATCAAAAATTCCTGAAATCTTGCAAAAGGTTCCTCATCATTCATATCTGGCAAACAAAGGTATGTGATCAAAAGGTTTGCTTCCCAATCACATGGTTTTGGGTTCTTCTACTATAGCCTTCAATTGACGAAGGCTTTGTGAATGGACTTGAAAGGTGGAAACCAAAAGAAAATTGTGTGTGTGCTTGTGAGTGTGTGTGCATGTATTTTTATGTCTCTGTGTCTTGAAATCATGTGACAGTAGCAAATAAGTTCGACTGCCATAGAAATGGGGTCTGTTTCTCCAATTTTCCATGAAAACATGTTCTGTCATTGGCAAAATATTAGCAAGTTTGGAAACAGGTCAGGGTTGGTGGCTGGAATGGCATCTGGCCAAAGAAAACCTCCTCCATGAATTTCATGTCACATATGCAAGCATGGAGAAATGGACATTATTATTATGACGATGAAACATCACTGCAAACATTGATAAATCACATCATTAAAACATACAAAAGAATCAGCTATATATATATATACTAGCAGTATTGCCTGGCATTGCTCGGGTTTGTTTCGACCCTTTAGAATTGGAATTTTTGAAAAGTAAAAATTTTGCATTATTTAGCTTGTTATTCTCTTTAAGTGAACATTTTACTGGTTGAAATACACCGAAAAATGGCAACACAGCAGTCAAAAAATAAAAAATAGGGATTTTCATAGAAAAAAAGCACCTTTTTGATGTAAATAATTTTTGATGTTAACATGGTCCAATTTGAATTTATTCTTCTACGGAAGGAAGAACAAGCCTTCTTCTATCATACTCTCAATTTTGGTCAACTTGCACCGCAGGGTCTCAGAGGAGATAGTGTTAGTTGAAGGCTACCAAACATGCCATACACAAGCAACTTAAGCTTTATACATATATATATATATATTTATATATATATATCAGTCAAACTGTCCAACCTATGCCAGCATGGAAAACTGACATTAATTGATGATGATGATATAGCACCAAAAAGACAAATGCAGAAGCACTAACTTGACAACTAAAAACAGAAGACTATATGGATTGTACTGCCATATACACACCTCTCCAGCCTCAAATCTAAGTTAATCAATTCCTTCCAAAGCAAATTGGGAATAGATAGCAAAGACAATCTGGTACTGAAGCCAAAACCATCTTGTAGATCCATCTAATTCAACAGTTAGACTGTTATCTTTCCATCTCAAATGTCATTGCCTGAAAGATCTGGGGTTTGGAAAACAATTAATGATGTAGACACCAGAATAATAATTTTTTTCTAGCATAGTGACAGAAATTTACAGGAAGAGGATTGATTGATTCAACTGTCTCCAATACTTGACCCCATAAAGATGATAAGTAAAAGAGACTTTGGGCAACATTTGAATTCAGAATGTGTGGTCACCGTAATGAATGCTAGGAAGAGATGGCCTAGCTCTTGAGATTCTCTATCTTTGATATCTTCAGAGAGGGCACCCCAACCAAAGCACTGCTATTGTACAAATACATCTTGCCATACTTTACGGAATGTTCTGTTTGAAGTGTGAAAGATGGCAAGAGTAAAAGTTCAAATACTGGTGATTGTCTGTTTTTTTGTCAAATAAATCCGTCGTTATTGTGGAATTGCATATTTTTATGTGAATGTCTAAGAATGAATAAGTCATTATGACTGGTTTCTGTTGTGGACTTGATAGATAGGTGACGGGTTTGCAAAATGTTATTGAATATTTGTAGATCATCATTTAATGTATCTCAAAAATAAAGCAACCACTGAGTAAGCGTATCCACTTTTCAATGACATGCTTCACCAGGTTAGCATCTGAGGGTGCAAATTTTGCCCATATAGCTGTGCCCTTTATTTGTTGTTGATGTCTTATACAATCAAAGATAAAGGAGTTCTTCCCTAGTACCAAATGTGTCACCTTGGTAATGAAATCCATTTTGAAATGTTTGTTTCTCTGCTCTTTATGATTTTCTACCCATATATATATATATATATATATATATATATATATTGGGAAGATAGTTTTTGTATGTGGCAAATGCTCGGGAGCATTGACCTCCGAAAATCTGCAGAAAACAACTTCCGTCACTTTCCGGGGGGAAAAACTAGAAGTAGTTGATAGCTTCCGCCATCTAGGTGACCAAGTCAGTAGTGGGGGTGGGTGCGCTGAAAGTGTAACTGCTAGAATAAGAATAGCCTGGGCAAAGTTTAGGGAGCTCTTACCTCTGCTGGTGACTAAAGGCCTCTCGCTCAGAGTAAAAGGCAGACTGTATGATGCATGTGTACGAACAGCTATGCTACATGGCAGTGAAACATGGGCAGTGATTGCTGAGGATATGCGTAAGCTCGTGAGGAATGAAGCCAGTATGCTCCGATGGATGTGTAATGTCAGTGTACTCACTCGACAGAGCGTTAGTCCCTTGAGAGAAATGTTGTACCTAAGAAGCATCAGTTGTGGTGTGCAAGAGAGACGATTGCGCTGGTATGGTCATGTGGCGAGAATGGATGAAGATAGGTGTGTGAGAAAGTGTCAATCCCTAGCATTTGAGGGAACCCGTGGAAGAGGTAGACCCAGGAAAACCTGGGATGAGGTGGTGAAGCACGACCTTCGGACGTTAGGTCTCACCATGGAAATGACTAGAGACCGAGACCTATGGAAGTATGCTGTGCGTGAGAAGACCCGGCAAGACTAGTGAAGCCATAACCCGTGGCCCCTACCTGGGACATAGTCAGTCCACCTGTGCATACCTTCCTTCTTGTGACACTTGTGAAGACCTGTTGAGGCAAGTGAAAATCAAATCAAATCAAATCAAACCAAATCAAAATAGATGAACATCAATAGAATTTGTATCCTTGTGGTACCAGTGCCGGTGGCACATAAGATAACCATCCGAACGTGACCGTAGCCAGTACCGCATCGACTGGCCTCCGTGCTGAGGGCACGTAACAAACACCATCCGAGCGTGGCCGTTCGCCAGCCTCGTCTGGCACCTGTGTCGGTGACACATAAGAAAACACCATCCGAGCGTGGCCGTCTGCCAGCCTCGTCTGGCACCTGTGTCGGTGGCACATAAAAAACACCATCCGAGCGTGGCCGTCTGCCAGCCTCGTCTGGCACCTGCGTCGGTGGCACATAAAATCACCCACTACACTCTCGGAGTGGTTGGCGTTAGGAAGGGCATCCAGCTGTAGAAACACTGCCAGATCTGACTGGCCTGGTGCAGCCTTCGGGCTTGCCAGACCCCAGTTGAACCGTCCAACCCATGCTAGCATAGAAAGCGGACGTTAAACGATGATGATGATGATGATGATGATGATGATATATAATGCATTTCTGTGCTTTTTAACATTATACGTCTACATGAGATATTTTTTGGGGGAAAACACTGCAGTTTCAAAGTTTTCAACAGTATATCTGCACTAAGGACGATATACAGAATTGGTCTAATACTGTTTCCATCGCTTTAACAAATGTATATATACATATACACACATGTATGTATATATATATATATATATATATATATTTTTATATATGAGGACAATATCGATATTTAAGTGTCGAAATTATCAAGTGGCCAGCATGAAAGAAATATCTTACAAAGGTAAAAAAATTTTTAACAATTAAAAATGAGGGTGTCTAAAAGACACCAACATGCCGAAATAGCAGTCGAAAGTAACTATAAAACCACGTTAAATGTTCATATCGCACCATGAGGTAAAGCGGAGGGACAAAACATACAAGCAAAAATTATTGAATAATTCAAGATCCAAGGATTTCTGGTTCTGCTTTCGATAAGCTTTACCGTCATCAATTGAATATATCAAGGGTACATAAATACAGATATATATATGCACAGCAAACGATATACTTACATATACGAGCGTCGTACATACATACATATGCACGTATGGACACAGCCAGTTTGAATCGCCCGCCAAATCACCGCATAAGTACGATATGGTTAAAATAAGCACCGCAGTGAATATAATAACGAATTATATAAATTTATATATGAGGACAATATCGATATTTAAGTGTCGAAATTATCAAGTGGCCAGCATATATATATATATATATATATATATATATATATATATATGCACATATATATATATATATATACACATATATATATATATAATATATATATATATATAAAGGTGCAGGCATTATATATATATATATAAAAAGGTGGCTGTGTGGTAAGAAGCTTGCTTCCCAACCATATTGTTTCTGGTTCAGTCTCACTGTACAGCACCTTGAGTAAATGTTTTCTACTATAGCCTTGAGCCAACCAAAGCCTTGTAAATGGATTTGGTAGACAGAAACTGAAAGAAGCCCATTGTATATATACATATATGTATGTACCTATGTGTGTGTGTGTGCCCCCCAACCCATCACTACTTAACAACTAGCGTTGGTATGTTTACATCCTTATAACTTAGTGGTTCAGGAAAAGAGACCAATGGAATAAGTACTAGTCTATAAAAAATAAGTCCTGGGGTTGATTTTTTTGACTAAAACCCTTTAAGGCGATGCCCTAGCATGGCCGGTCATATGACTGAAACAGGTAAAAGGATAAAAGAATATGGCGGTGAGCTGGCAGAAACGTTAGCATGCCAGGTGAAATGCTTAGCGGTGTTTTGTCTGTCATTATGTTCTGAGTTCAAATTCCGCCGAGATCGACTTTGCTTTTCATCCTTTCGGGGTTGATAAAATTAAGTACCAGTTATGCACTGGGGTTGATGTAATCGACTTAATCTCTTTGTCTGTCCTTGTTTGTCCCCTCTATGTTTAGCCCCTTGTGGGCAATAAAGAAATAAGAATATGTGTGTATATGCATGAGTGTATGTGTGTGTATGCCTTTTGTGCTGTGTGATATTTCCCTTATCAATTGATGACTGGAGAACACAATGATCTGGGCATCTTCCAGCATTGTGGTTCCTGTTAACAATGCTGAACTTCACTGCAGCCACCAAGAAATGTCCAGATTCTTTTGGTCCATATTGTAGTATGCTTTTTACCTCCTGTCATCCATGCAGCACATGTGTGTGTGTGTGTCAGCCATGCGGTGTGTGTATGTGTGTATGAAAACTCACAAACATCTACACTGTTTATGCTCTGGTTTAAATATTTCATGGCTTTTGCAGTGACAACATTATTTTCCACTTGTATAGATCCAGCTGTCAAACAGTTACAGCTAACAGCTATCTAACAAACAATAAACTTCAAATTGACTATTCAAATTGATTATTAAACTTCCCTCAGGCTTACTTAGATTGAAAACACTGGCCTGAAAGTGGCAGGTGGACTGTGATGGTGGGGATGGCGGAGATGGTTGTGTTCTACATTGCATCGTATTCAAGTTTATTGCTGGTCGTGCTTGTTGCTATGTATGTATATATATACAGATATGTGTGTGTGTGTGTGTATTTGTCTGTGTGGAATATACACACAAGCATATGTTTGCATACATACACATATACCCATACTCAAGTGTTTGGGTAGGCATATACATAAATGTTTGCTTGCATTTATCAGTATATGTATGCGTGTGTATGTGTATGTATGAGAATACATACGCACGCACACACACAAACATATACATATATATATATATATATAGAGAGAGAGAGAGAGAGAGAGAGGGGGAGAGAGAGAGAGAGGGAGAGAGAGAGAGAGAGAGAAAGTGAGTACATAGACAGATAATGTATATACATACACAAATGTATAACATATATATATATATATATATACATACACACACACACACACTTACATGGACCTATGTGTGTATGCAAGCATATGTATATATCTGTCTGGTTGTATTAGTTAATTAAACTGTAATATATGTATAAAATAGCTTTAGTATTGTTGTACGTTCCATTATTGAATCTAGTTATTTATTGTGCCTACAATGGATAGTTTAGACTTGTTTGGAAATATTTATGCTATGGAGAGTTAAGTGGATTGTGTCTAGGACAAGCCACAAGATGTAATGTGTTAAAAATACTGGAAAGCTGAAATTTATAGTGGCAGAAGTAAAGGGGAAAGATGGTGAGTGTGTTATATAGGATTATGTAAATGTAGAGATAAAAGCAAACCAAACTGCTAAATGTATAAGTTTTTGCATATATTTAACTATGAATATGTATGCAAGTGTGTGTGTATATATATACATATATAAATAAATGAATGTATCGCTCTCTCTCTCTCTACACACACACACACATATATATATACATATATATACACATATATACACACACATACATATATATATATATGAATCAGATTCCTTAACCACACACACTCATTTCTGTACTAATACACACACAGAGTCATGCTTAGATATATGTGAGTGAGTGTGTGTTTGTATCTATCTATATATGTGATACAACACACAGAAAACAGCCATAGCATTCAATGCTTTATAGAACATATACACATGTCTTCAAAATGTAATAATTTACGTAACAGTTGGAATCTAGCAGCACACCTCAGTAGTGCTGTGCTTCACAGCCCCTTTATTTGATAAATATATATCATCATCATCATCATCATCATTGAACATAAATTTTCTATGCTGGCATAGAACTCGCAAACTGGAGATCTGCACCAGCTTCCACTCTGGTTTCTACAGCTTGATGCTCTTCCTAACACCAAACACCTTACAGACTGTGCTGGGTGCTTTTTCTGTGGACCAGTACAAGCACACATGCAAGGCAAAACCACCTTCAGCTGGGGTGGGGTGGGGGACATCAACAATTCTTCTATGGTGGATGGGTCTTCTTGAGTACATCAAGGTGCCAGATATCCCGGTCCTTTGTCATCTTCATAAATTTAGATGTCCTGAGATCATCCTTCAATACTTTGCCCTCATGTCTTCCTGGGCCTTCCTCTTCCACTAGTTCCAGCCACTATATAGACACACAACCATACATATATGTGCATACACACACACATATAATATACAAGGCAGCGAGCTGGCAGAAACGGTAGCACGCCGGGCGAAATGCGTAGCCGTATTTCGTCCGCCGTTACGTTCTGAGTTCAAATTCCGCCAAGGTCGACTTTGCCTTTGATCCTTTCGGGGTCGATAAATTAAGTACCAGTTACGCACTGGGGTCGATGTAATTGACTTAATCCGTTTGTCTGTCCTTGTTTGGCCCCTTGTGGGTAGTAAAGAAATATATATATACAAGATAAAGCAGAATGACGACCCTGTAATGACTACTGGAAACAGCTGTAAGTCAAATTTACAACAATAAATATGTAATGACAATTATTTATGCCTTGTCTTGTATATCACTGTGTAGAGACTAGTATAAGTGGAACACAACCATGGATTTACAATATAAAATGGTGATGAACTATAACTTCAAACCCTGCCACAAGAATGTGGTGGAATTCATTACTAATCTGAACAATATTGTTAGCCTGAGAGAGCTTATACAGTATTTTGCCCAGATTGATAATCCTTCACCAACATACATACATACATAAATAAATAAATAAATATATAAATATATATGTGCTCATGCATATATGTGTATATCATCATCATTACGTTATCATTTAATGCCCATTTTCCATACTGGCATGGGTTGGATGCTTCAACAGGACCTGGCTAACCAGAGAGCTACACCAAGCTCCATTTGTCTGTTTTGGCATTGTTTCTATGGCTGGATGTTCTTCCTGATGCCAAACACTTTACAGAGTATACAGGGTGCTTTTCATGTTACATAAGCAAAGGTTCTTATGCACATACATAAAAATACATATATATACAAATCATACATATACAGTTCTATATATTTACATATATACACACACAAATGTCTACACACATACATATGTACATATACATATATTGTACAACAATAATTATAAAAATGCACAAGCACATGTACACACACACCCATATCCATATTTTGCAGAATAATTTGCTGCTTACTCTTTTCTCTCTTTTACTTGTTTCAGTCATTTGACTGTGGCCATGCTGGAGCACCGCCTTAAGAAAAAATATGGAATGCTTCACGAATTTGCATGTCATCCTTGTGCAGGGGCCATGCTAATCTTCTCTGTATCGTTCCAATTTTAGTATATGTACTGCCGAAGCAAATTTTTCTGCAAAATATGGATAGTTTATCCTGTTCATGCTATTCTGCGTTGGAAAACAAATTATTTCCTTATCTGTATCTTTCAATACAGATCAATGCTTCTAAAGCAAGCTTTGCTTACTTTCATCATAATCCCCTCTATCTCCCACTCACCCATTGCATATTTTTGAACCTACCTGCACACAGTGCCAAACCCCTTCTCTACAATGTCCTCTTAACACCCTCTCCTTCTTCTTGTGTCCACTCACCACATTCCCTCCCTTCCCTTCCAGGTCCCACTCTACTTCTGCAATCACACATTCAATCCTTAGTTCCACTTACATACACTGCTCTGTAACTTGAGTGCGACCCCCACCAACTGTTACATCTTTGCTATCTTCTCTCTTTCCAACTGGGGTTGCCATGTATCACCTTTGTTGCAAAACACCTATTTCTGCCCCTTTATTTATACTCTAACCCAGCAGTTCTCAACCATGGTCCATATAGGATTTTTGAGGGTTCACACTAGCAAACTAGTAAATTGGGGATCTACAGTAGCATTTTAAGGGTCAGTGTTAATTTTTGCATTTAAGTGTAAATATTGCAACAAACAGTAAGGTTTCTTTCTCCAGTGTTTTACCTGCATGTGTTAATGCATGAATAACAAGATAGGAATTTTGAGAAGTCTGTTAAAACTAGTTTTTAAAAAATCAAATGGTTATGGGGACCCACCAGAGAAAAACACTAATCAAAGGGGTCCATGGGTAAAAAAAATGGTTGAGAACCACTGCATTAATCTCTTATCACATGGCACAAAGCCACCTCCCCGATAATATTCCCCACCCCCTCAGTTGAAGGGTCATGTCTTGCAAGTTACTTGGCAACCTCACTGCTGTTGCTACCATGTAAAAAGCACCTGGTATACTCTGTAAAGTGATTGGCACAAAGAAGGGTTTCCACCTGTCTGTCAACCCAAAGCAGACAGCAGAGCTTGGTACAGTCTTCTGGCTAACCAAGCCTTGTCAAATGAACCAATCCTTCACCGGTATAGAAGGATGATGATAATGATATATACATACATATGTGTATGTACATACATATACATGGCATAGGTGCACGAATAGCTGTGTGGTAAGAAGCTTGCTTCCCAACTACATAGTTGCAGATTCAGTCCACTGTATAGCATCTTAGGCAAGTGTCTACTACTATAGCCTTTGGATCAACCAAAGCCTTGTGAGAGGATCTGGTAGGCAGAAATTGAAAGAAGCCTATCATATATATATATATATATATATATATATATGTGTGTGTGTGTGTGTGTGTGTGTGTGTGTGTGTATGTGTGTGTGTGCGCGCGTGTGTGTGTTAGTGTCTGTGTTTGTCCCCCACTATCACTCAAACAACCAACTAAAGTTGATGTGTTTATATTTCTGTAACATAGCAGTTTGGCAAAAGAGATTGATAGAATAAATACCACTCTTATAAAAGTAATAGGGTTGATTCATCTGATTACAAGTTCTTCAAGGTGGTGCTAAAGGCACAAGGCTAGAAATTTGGGGAAGGGGTAAGTTGATTGCATTGACCCCCAAAAGGATGACAGGCAAAGCTGACCTTGGCAGAATTTGAACTCAGAAAGTAAAGACACATGAAATACTGCTATTCATTTTGCTTCGTAGGCAAACAATTCTGCCAGCTTGCCACCTTAATAATAATAATAATATTCCTTTCTACTATAGGCACAAGGGCTGAAATTTCTGAGGGAAGGTACCAGTCAATTAAATTGGCCCCAGTACAGAACTGGTACCAATTTATCGACGCCGAAAGAATGAAAGGCAAAGTCGACCTCGGCAGAATTTGAACTCAGAATGTAAGAACAGACGAAATGGCGCTAAGCATTTTGTCCAGCATGCTAACGATTCTGCCACCTTAATAATAATAATAATGATAATTTAAAATTTTTGCCACAAGGGCACCTTGGGGGAGGTGTGGATGAGTTGATTACATCAACCTCGAAAGAATGAAAGGTAAAGTTGAACTCAGTGGAATTTGAATTCAGAACATAGCGATGTGTGAAATACTGCTAAGTATTTCGTCCAGTGTGCTAACAATTTTATTAGCTCCCTGCCCTAATGATAATAATAATAATGAAGATGAAAACAAATAATAAAGTTTCTCATAGTTTTAAATCTAAGTAAATTAGATGACTCAAACACACATGTATAAATAATACAAAATTTCAATGTAATTGTGAAGTAATTGGAAATTGCCAGTTAAAAGGTTATTTTCAGTATAAAGATGTTGTATATAAATGTATGGTTAGAACTCATGATATTTCTAAGTTTTATATTGCATCTACTGCAATTAATTTTTAAAATAGATTTTGCTCATATTGTCACACATTTTCTAATGAAAAACTTTTTATATTCAGTTTCTCTAGCTAAATATATTTTTAATCTCATATTGAAACTTGTGATATATGATTTAGAATGATCTAATACTAAACTCTGCCAAACTGTATCAAGGAAATAGAAAGGATTGTCATCAATTTAAAAGTGAAGTAATGGAGATTAAAAGAGCTATTCCAAGTTTATGGATTGATTAAGAAACATGAGATTATTATTAATAGTTTTGTGGTAAGAAGCTTGCTTCCCAAGCACATGATTGCAGGCTCAGTCCCACTGCATGACACCTTGGGCAAGTGTTATCTACTAAAGCCGCAGGCTGACCAAAACCTTGTGAATGGATGTGATAGACAGAAACTGAAAGAAGCCCCTTGTGTGTGTATGTGTGTATGTATGGTCATGTGACATGTATGGATGAGGACAGCTGAGTAAAGAAGTGCCAATTTCTAACTGTGGAGGGAATCAGTAGAAGAGCTAAACCCAGGAAGACATGGGACATGATCTTCGAAGATTGGGCCTCATGGAGGCGATGCCAAATTACTAAGACCTTAGGCAATATGTCGTGCTTGAGAAGACTCGTCAAGCCAAGCGAAATCATAGTCGTGGCCGATGCTGGTGTCCTGTAACTGGCACCTGTGCTGGTGGCACATAAAAGCACCCATGGCAGTGACATGTAAAAAGCACCCATTACATTCTTGGAGTGGTTGGCATTAGGAAGCGCATCTAGCCATAGAAACCATGCCAAATCAGACTGGAACTCTGGTTTACCAGTTCCAGTCAAACCACCTAACCCATGCTAGCTTGGAAAGCAGATGCTAAATGATGATGATATATATATATATATATATATATGTGTACTAGATGTACCAGCCATGACCCATTGGGTCACAACCACTCCAAGTTGAAAACATTAATGTGCAGAAGGAAAGGAAAAAATACCATTTCTTAAATAATACAGTTCTCCTGCCTTTGGTGTGACAACATAAACATGACCAAGTGTTTCTTCTTTAAAATGTTAAATGTTCAAATGGCCTCCAACTTGTTTTCCTTGCTTGTTTCTTTGCCATCCTTTGTTTCTTCTGTTCCAAGTGAAATATGTGAATACTTCAGCATAAAGTAATTCTTTTGCAAAGTCCTCATAGGTACACAAAAGAATTCTGTCCATGTTGTTCTCACATGTCATTCATTGATAGCCATATATATCCTCCTAATTTCTGAGCATCATTCTTTGTTCATCTGGTAGATGAATTTGCAGTCTCACTATTGCAGGTGCTCTTTCATGAATTGAAAATCCTAAAATGGATGCAACTGCTTCAGATTGTCTAATATACCTACCCATTAGATATTGACTAATTTTGTTATCATTGTTTATTTGAATAGCAGCTTGGTCATTTCCTTTCAATGTGTACTTGATGACGTTCTTGACCAACCTCACTGAGGCAACGATTTCAACGTTGCAGTTGCATTTGAATGTTCTTAAAAAGAGTTCATAAGGTACAATCCATTAGTTGTGTGTGTGTTTTTCCATTGCAGCTGATCTTCATCTGTAAAGAGATAGTCTCTCCACTTTTCCGCCTTTTGATTAAGATGATAAAGACTAATATTTTATTTTAAATAAAATAGTAATTTTTCCCCTTTAAGAAAAAAATTTCAAATACCTATGATTCAAAAATATCTCTTAAAAATAGAGGGAGAATGTCTATTTTTCCAGTCTATGGTACTTGTGAAGGAAAAAGAAAGTAAAGAAAAAGGATGGACAGTGGTAGCTACTGATGATTCTCTGAAGTGTTGACATTTTCAACTTGAATTTTTTTTCTTAAAGGGGAAAATGACTATTTTATTTGTAATCTTTATCATCTTGATCAAATGGCAGGAAAATAGGCAAACTTTGAGTTTTAGTATAATATGTGTGTGTGTATATATATATATATATATATATAGCAAATTGGTAGAAGGAAAATGTACACAAGATAGACAGAAAAGGCTCTTCAATGATACAGTCAAAATATTACTGAAGTGCTTTGAGATCAACTATGACACCTAGGAAATGCAAGCAAAGGATTGCCCTGCTTGGCATAGCTATATCAACGGAGGTTCCACTCCTACGAACAGAACAGGATTGCAGGAGCATAAAGAAAACATGAGCTGCACAAGCCCAGATTCAACTCCTTGCTTTCAGTCTCAGTAGACCCTCAGTGCCTGATCTGTGGCAGAACCTTCTGAGCACAGACTGGACTGATTGGCCACAGCCGGTCACACCATGACCCATCTTCTCCCATGTGGTGTCCTTGGTCATCGGCAACAATGATGGACAAATATAATTATTATTAATATTATTATCATCATTATTATATATGGCGGTGAGATGGCAGAATCGTTAGCATGCAGGACAAAATGCTTAGTGGCATTTCGTCTGTCTTTATGCTCTGAGTTCAAATTCCGCCGGGGTTGACTTTGCCTTTCATCCTTTTGGGGTTGATGTAATAAGTACCAGTCAAGCACTGGGGTTGATGTAATCAACTAGTCCCTGCATTGTGCTTATAGTAGAAAGGATTAATATTGTTACACAAACATACACACATGTAACTGTGCCTTTGTGTTTCTCCTACCATCACAGCTTGGCAACTGATATTGGTTTTTTTACATCCCTGTAATTAAATGGTTCAGCAAGAGAAATCAACCAAACTTTAAAAAATAAAATAAATACTAGGGCCAATTGTTTTGACTAAACCCTTTAAAGTGTTGCCCTAGCATGGCCACAGTCTAATGACTGAAACAAGCAAAAAATTTTTTAAATATATAAAAGATATTCAACTTTTTCTCACAGAATATATTTTTAATCGAAAATCGAAAGCCATGATGATATATGATTTAGAATGGTCTTATTCTAAACTCTCTGCCAAAGTGCAACAAGGAAACAGGAAGGATTGTCTGCTGTGTACATGTGAAGTACTGGAAATTAAAAGTGCTGATCCAAGTTCTTAAATTGATCAGAAACATGAGATTGCTATTAATTGCAAAATTTTACATGCTTTAATTTTTTTGTCAATTATCTCAAATGCAAAATTACAAAAAAAAAAAAGAAAAAAAAATGAGTGTTGCTATTCATGAAGAGAAAGATAATAAATTAAGCAATAATAAGACAAGAAATGAAAATTTAAAAAATTTGTCAATATAGGATAATTTGCTTGGGATATCTTATATTCTTCCACTTATAATTAATTAATTTCTCAGTTCAATTTTGTATTATTTTAATCTATCATTTTTATGTCTTACTTTAACATTTTATTTCATCATACTTTAGAATTTTTTCTTAAATTTACTGTATGCATCTTTATCCATATCGGAATGAATGAGTGTGAGTGCACATGTGCATACATATACATTTTGTTATTAATAATCAACAAGATTTAAAGAGTGACTCAAGGGCCAAAAGTTTCATGCATTGGCAATTATCAGTTTGATTAAGTTCTGCTGATCATTAATACAAAAAAATATATATACTCATGTTTTGAGTTCTATTTTCTTGCAAACACACACATTCACATATATACGTTTATTTGCAATCTACTTGCATCTGATAAATATATGCATCCCTTATATTTATCAGTATGCATATACATGCATAGGATAATTTGCATGCGTTAGTCTATATTCTTCCTCCATAATTTTTTTCACAATTCATCTTGAATTTTTTTAATCTATCATTTTTTTACATTTAATTTATTTTAAAATTTGCTCTTAAACCTACTGCATGTGTATTCACCCATATCTGCATATATCTGTATATATGTGTGTGCATGTGTCATTACACATGCATGTTTGTATGCATCTGTGTGTGTATATATGGTTATTTATTATTTGCATTTATTTGACTATACACTCATATTATCCTGTATTTGTCCATACATGTTTACTCACTTGGGTGTATATCTGTCTACGTGTGTATACATACATAGGGAGAATTCACAAAAAAACAAAAGACAAAGGCAGGTGGTGTAGACAACAAACAGATGTATTAGTTTAACGCTTGGGAAATGAAAAAGTCTTTAACATTTCGAGCCTATGCTCTTCCACAGAAAGGAACACAGAAAGAAACAAGGAAAGAAAATAAAGAATTTGTAGTGGCTAGCAATCACAGGGGTCACACAGGAGAGCTAGGAAGAAAGGGAGATAATAAAGTAGTGGTGATCCCAAAACAAAGGTGCACGTGTGTGTGTATAAGATAGCATGTATATGCATGTGGAAGAGGGCTGGTGACCTTGACATGTGCATGTCTGTATGTGTAGGCATGTGGATGATGGTGTGGAGCTGGGAAGTGGTCAATGCTAGTGTGTGAATGGTGGTGTGATGTGATATGATATGGTGGTGTATGGTGTGGTGGTGTGTGGTGTGATGGTGTTGGGATGTGGGGGAGGCAAGAGTGGGGGAAAGCAAGGATGGGATGTGGGTTAGGCTGTGAGTGGGGGTAGAGGTGGGGTATGTGGGTTAGGCTGAGGGTGGGAGTAGAGGTGGGTATGTGGGTGTAAGGGATGGGGTGGGATGGGATGGATAGGGAAGGTGGGGTTGGATTGTGTAGGGGTGGGGTTACAAGGGAGGGGTGACAATGAAGGGAGAGGGGGAAGGGAGGTGGGTAGAAGTGAAGAGAAGAGAAGAGAGTAGGAATGAAGAGAAGTAGGAGTTGGAACAAGAGAGGAGAGGTGGGTGGGAGGAAGTAGGTGTGAGAGGAAAGTCCAAAAGAAGGGAAAACGGGGGAAGAAAATTGCCAATGATTCACATGTGATTACATTTTGAAATGACCAGAAGGGAATGGGGGAAGAAAAATTTTTTTAAAGACAGGAGAGTGTAAGAGAAGGAGGCATGTGTGTGTATGTGCACTATAGAGACTGATCATACTATTGAAACATGGAGACCAGATATGATCAAAGAGGGGTAAAAGAACAAACAGTATAAGATCATTGATTTTGCAATCCCATATTATTATAGAGTGGATATCAAGGAAACTGAGAAACTTGAGAAATATCAGAACTTATCCAGAGATGAAGAAACTGTGGACTACAAGAGTCAAAATTATTCGTGTGGTAATAATTGGTGCTTTCAGTACAATGCCGACATTATTTCTTAAGAAGCTGAAGGATATCAGAATTGAAATATATATTGATGGCCTCCAAAAAGTGCCACTCTGTGTTCTGAAAGAACCCTAAGAAAGATTTTTGAGATTTGAGGAGACTTGTTGTCACAAAACCTCAGAATATCATCATCATCATTTAACGTCTGTTTTCCATGCTGGCATGGGTTGGACAGTTTGATTGGAGCTGATAAAGCCAGGGGCTGCAAGCTCCATTGTCTGTTCTGGCATGGTTTCTATGGCTGGATGCCCTTCCTAATGCCAACTACCTCACAGAGTATACTGTATGCTTTTTATATGGCTTTTAATGTAGCACCAGCACCAGTGCTTTTTATGTAGCACTAGCAGAGGTATCAATTCTGCTATGGTAGGAGGGTCCACTTTAGTACAGCTGTGCACCAAGATATCTTGGTTAAGTGTCTTGAGATCAGCCTTCAATACTTCATTCCATGTCTTTGTGAGTCTCCTTCTTCCATAAAGCTCCATCCACTTTAAGTGATTGGCACTTTTGTATGCAACTGTCTACATCCACGTGCACAAACCTCTGCTAATTAAAGTAATGTGTAATAGATTTTGGAATAGATTATGATGATGATGATTGCCATCATGTATATTCTGAGCCACAAGTCCTCAGAACATAAATGAACATAAAAGTAAATACCATACATCTCCAATACAATAGCAACCAGTTCTGCCATTTATTGCCATTGCTTAATAACAAATGACTAGTTTGTCTTGCCTTATTGACTTGGTATAGCAAAGATCCAAAGCAAATATTAAGTGGGCTTCTTGTTAGCATTAGTGTGAATTACATGATAGTAGTCTATTTATGTACAGTGTGATATCACAATGTAGTATCAGTGAAGTGCAATGTGATATCTGTGTAGCATCGGTGAAGTAATGTGTATCAGTGCAGTATCAGTGAAGTAGTGTGATTTCACTCTGTATGGTCTCAGTAAAGTACAGATACGTCAGTGTTACTGTAGTAAAGTACAGTGTAATACCAATAAAGTACAATGTGATATCAGTGTAGTCTCAGTGAAATACAGTGTAATATTAGAGTGGAAGTATCAGTAAAGCACAGTATAATATCATAGTATGAAGTCAGAGTGAAGTATCATGTGATATCACAATGTATTCTCTGATTTTAACAAGAGCCGCTTGCCAAAGATATCCATTACAAATATAAATGAATATAATTGAAAGATTACAAGCATTTTCTTCTCAGCAACAACACTGCCACCACCATTATCAGTATAGCCATCTCGGTTTCCACCACTATCATTGCCAATATGATGAGTACCTCTGCACAATTACCAACCCCTTCATCATTATTACCATGACTGCTACTGCTATGACTAAGCGGACCCTACCACTACAATGGTAACAACAATGACAATCACCACTAACATACATCTGCCAGTTTCTTCCAGAGAGCTTCCTAGCTACCAACTGCAGAGGTAAGAGTTGCCTGGTCATTGTGGTCAGTTGCAGAGACTTTGTGGAGAAATCAATAGCAAATAATGAAATCCTCCACTCCCATCTAGTCATGTCACCACACATCCCTTCAAACCCAATCTATTTCCTTGGACAATTAAGGAGTCTTCAACCTTTTAATCTAGAAATAAAAGCAAGAGAATTTTACTTGAAAGGGATTTATTCCTTGACACATCAAACAAGTTAGTTTTACGCAGATAGATAGATAGATAGAGAGAGACAGACAGACAGACAGACAGGCAAAGAGATAGATAGATAGAGAGAAACAGACAGACAGGCAAAGATAGATAGATAGATAGATAGATAGAGAGAAAGAGAGAGAGAAACAGAGAGATAGATAGATAGATAGTGAGAGAGAGAGAGAGAGAGAGAGAGAGAGATGGACAGGCAAAAAGATAGATAGTGTGTGTGAGAGAGAGAGAGAGAGAGAGAGAGAGAGAGAGAAACAGACAGACAGACAGACAGGCAAATAGATAGATAGATAGATAGATAGATAGATAGATAGAAAGAGAGAGAGATAGACAGGCAAAGAGACAGATAGATAGATAGATAGAAAGAGAGAGAGAGAGAGACAAACAGATAGATAGACAGGCAAAGAGATAGATAGATAGATAGTGAGAGAGAGAGAGAAAAGAGAAAGAGACAAACAGGCAAAGAGATAGATAGATAGATAGATAGATAGATAGATAGAGAGAGAGAGAGAGAGAGAGAGAGAGATAGCAAGAAAGAGGGGAGAGAGAGATCAATAGGCATACAGATAAACAGATAGATAAACTAGACAAATAGATAGGAAAAATAAAGATACAGAAGAAATGGATAGTTTGACTGATCAATAATTGATGAACCGAGTGATAGATTAATAAACTGAAGGAGAGACAGACTCAGAGATAAATAGATTGAGAGTTTTAGTAGATTGATAGCTACATAAGCAGATAGGTAATTGATGGATTGATAGAGAAGGCAGAGTTAGCTGGACTGATGGTGAGATTAATAAACTGATGGATAGAGGGACTAATAAGTAGACAAGACAGAGAGACATAGAGAAAGACAGATAAAATAATAGAGCCAGAACAAATTGATTGGGATAACAGATGGGTAAACAGATATAGATTGATAAATGAAATGAAGAGAGATAGAGAGAGAGAGAGAGAGGAGAGAGAGAGAGAGAGAGAGAGAGAGAGAGAGAGAGAGAGAGAGAAAGAGCTCGTTGGACAGACAGATGGCTATTGCATTACTCTTTATTCTTCCTGCCCCTCCCCCGTTTTTTTCTCCTTTCTTTCAAATGGTATTTTGGAATCCTAACTACTGCTAACCAACAGGGCATGTTGCTAGTGATGACGATGACAATGGTGGTGGTGGTGGTAGTGGTTGGATGTAATGATCATAGTTATGATGGTGGTGATGATGATGATTGATGATGGTAATGATAGTGATGGTGATGTTATGAATTAGTAGAAAGGCAGAGAGACATACAAATATGTAGGTGGATGGACAGACAGAGTTAACAGGTGACTCAGGAACTGGTTACCAAGTGTATGAAGAATCTATATTAAGAATCACATTAAGAACACCCTGGAATTGTCTTCCTGACCATATTTTTCCAACAGATGCCAACTTACAGATGTTGATGCTGAATAGGGATCCTAACAAGCTCACCGGTTTTGGATCTGCAGAGGTCACGGCTACTGTTCCTCTCAACCCTGCCATTTTCCAGACTAAACATAAAAAAACATTGCAAAGTTGTTTGACATGATGCAACAACTTACTGCTGCTGGTGGACATAGAGAGATCAGGTGATGGAATATTTAGTGGTCATCAAATATTATATTTTAATTTTGTGTCAGTTTAATATTTCAGAAGAGATGGTGCCTTTCATTTGGGAATTCAGCCAGAACATTTGCTGACAGTTGCTTCACAGAGGACCGTATGTCTGAGGTCACTAACCAAAGAACCCTTACAGATATAGTGCTCTATGAAGGTAGATGGTTGCCCCTTTACCATTGCATTTTTTTTCATTTATTTATTTAAAACAGGAGAAAAGTTGGATGTAAGAGTGGTAACTGTCCAAGTAGTATTTATAGCAAAGTAAAGAGTATAGGTAGAGTATGCGGAAACTAACAGTACTGTGTTGTCAACAGCAAATAACAAGAACAAAGAGGAAAGAGAGAGAGACGGAGATAGAGAGAGAGAATTAAGCAAAGTCCTTAGTAAAAGTTCTTTGGGCTTAAACTTAGTAGAGAAACAGCAGCCATGAAGACTTGCAAGTTTGATGGCCAGTATGTTGATGATGTCAAAAGGAAACTTTTAGGATGGGAAGGTATTTCTGCAACTATGAGGAGAGAAAGGGTTGAGCAAAACATGTAGGGGAAAGTAGTGCAACCAGCTTCCTCTCGTTTCCAACAAACACAAAAGGAGGAACTGAATTCAGCATTGCAAGATTGCGAAGCAGTTGTCAACTATGCAGTCACATGTGAGCATGTATATGTTTACTCTATCTACAGTTAAATAAACTGAGCCAGTGATGATTATTAAATATTGACCAACTGACACAACACTGACAAAATGTGATAAAAACAGACTATATTTCATTTGATGGTCTGACCACTCTACTCACTCAGCCACCTGCAAATCTAAAATTATGGTTTCAAATTTTGGCACAAGGCCAGCAATTTTGAGGGAAGAGTTTGGTTGATTACATCAACTCCAGTACTTATTTTATTGACCCTAAAATGATGAAAGGCAAAGTTAACCCCAGAATTTGAACCCAGAATGTAAAGACACATGAAATGTCACTAGACATTTTGCCTGGCATGCTAACAACTCTGCCAAGCTCACTGCCTTGAAATTCTAAAATATTAACATCAGGCCTTTTATATTATAAGTCCCAATTTTCGCCAGGTTCAATTTGGGTTGATAAAATAAGGACCAGTCAGGAACTGAGCTTTTAGTTGGCAACACTGACCTCCCCACCAGGATCAATGCAATTGACTAGCACATCCATCCCAACATCAAAATTTCATAACTTGTACTTACAGTAGAAAGAATTATTCCTGTTGCCTCACCTTTGGATACATTCCAAGCAATAACATTCATAAATTCTTCCATTCCACAGGTTTCCTTTAAATCTTGTTTTTTTTTTATCTTTTATTTTTAACTTGCTTCAGTCATTTGATAGCAGCCATGCTGGAGTACTACTTTGAAGGCTTTTAGTCAAATAAATCGACCCCCAGGACTATTTTCTTAAAGCCTAGTACTTATCCTATTGGTCTCTTTTGCTGAACCGCTAAGTTAACACACCAACTCCAGTTATCAAGAGGTGGTGGGGTATATATATATATATATATATATATATATATATATATGTATGTATGTATGTATGTACGACAGGCTTCTTTCAGTTTCTGTCTACCAAATCTACTTACAAGGCTTGGCTTGGCTTGGTCCATGGCTAAAGTGGAAGGCACTTGCCATAGGTGTCATGCTGTGGCACTGAACCTGGAATCATGTTGGGAAGTAAGCTTCTTACCACACAGCCATGTCTGCACCTATGTTGTGAAGCATTTTTTTCCTTTTGTTCATTTCTATTTCATACCAGAATGTAATTAAATATAAAGCAGATGTCAAACTGCCTTTCCCACTGAGCAACAACATACAATTTGATTTTTGTTATTGATTAACCTCAGGTCAACCCTGATTGAACAGATATGTGTTGAAAGGTTCCAGCTGTGACCATCCCATCTTTTTGTATATTATGGATTACATTACCTAAAATAACCTTTTTTTTTCTTTTACAACACAGTAGGATGTAATTTAAGGGAGATTTGGTTGCTATTTCTAGCAAGTTGAGTGATCACATGGAGAACACCTCATTGGTTCCCATACAATATGGTTAATAACTAAGACAATTAACTCTACACACCCACCCTCACAGCACTGTTATTCCAACAGCTAACTTCACTCCCACATCGGCTGCATACACAGATGATGAAAGAGTAAGAAATCCCCACCAAATATTACTACCAAGCACAATAGAAGAGCAAGATTAGTTTAATAATTAACTAAGGCAGTTTGTAATCATGGCAAACATCAAAACTATCGATCAAAGAATATTATGTGCACACACGCATGCATACGCCTCCCTTCTATGCATATACACAAGCATATTGTGTTGTGTTGCATTGTGAGTGCTTATTTATGCATATGTGCATCCATGTGTATGCAGCAATGATTTTATGAGAACATTCCGATACACAGTATTTTTTTTCTCTATATGTACAATTGTTCACATGTTTTTGCATATATGCATCCATCTATGCCAGTATGTGTGTGCACATTCTGTTACATATGAACTTAACATAAGCACGTTTCTTTTTTCTGTATGAAGTTATCACATATTTACACACTTATATTCAGACACACAAATACTCACAGTAGTTGAAAAGAGCACAGCCCTGCACTTACATAAGAACAGTGTATGCAGGCACAAATATTACACGTTCAAACGTACACACACAATGCACAGATATAAAGCACACACAGACACAGTAAGTTATAATATATTTATATACACAAGCATGCAACACACAGACAAACACACAGCATGGATGCTACATCCACAGACACACAAACCATGCATACATGCTAGCATGGATGGCTGGCTGCATATATAAACTACAGATAAGCACTCATCAGGCACAGACACACATGAAACAACCTATAATGGCAGAATATTACAGCCACGAGCTTAGCTTTAGTAAACTATCACAGTTGTATATAAGTAGTTGAGCTTCAAGATAAATTTAATCAGTCAGTACAGTTTGAGGCAAAATTTTTCAAAAGATGTCCGATAAGTTGGCTTCCCAAAGACATCTGTTTCGCTAAACGACAAGCAGGAAACAATATGACTTACAGTTGACAATAAGACCACTCTAATCTATTTACTGGCCAATCTAATCTCAGACTTTGATATCTGCTACATACACATTATACACATACATTCACACATGTACGTATGTATATATAAATGTATGTATGTGTGTGTGTGTATATATATATATATATATATATATATATATATATAATATATATATATATATATATGTATGTATGTATATATATGTATGTATGTATGTATAAATATCTGCCAAGGTTCCAAACAGAAAATGGGAGTTTGCATTATTCATTCATGTGTGACTCAAAAGTGGAATCGAAATCCAGCAAATACAATAATATTGAAACACATCAAAAGGAATGTCTCGAGTGAACACAAGAGATTTAACAGAAAATTGGCCAGTGCTAAGGAGATTAATGGAACTAATGCAATAAATAGCAGCAAATGAAAGGGACTAGATTGGCAATTAGATTGGAGAACTTATTCATTTGGAAAGTCAGTATTGTCGCAATTTCGCACACAGTCAAAAGAAATGAGGGTGGGGTGCATGGGTATTCTTCTTGCTGTCCTTTCAATAAGAAAGAATAATAAGATAGGAAAGAGAGGAAGACTTATTCCTTTGATTGTATATTTTATGAAAATTAAAAACTTTAATATAACTACCATACACCCACATGTCGTTGTCCTCATCATCAATCATCATCATCATAATAATTTAACGTCCATCTCCCAGGCTGGCATGAATTGAATATGATTCGACAGAATCCAGTGGGATGGAGGACTGTATCAAGCTCCAATACATGTTGCATGAGTTCTGCAGCTGGATGCCCTTCCTAACATCAACCACTTTACAGAATGTACTGAGTGTTTCTCTTTCTGGACATAGACACTAGTGAGGTCGCCAAATAACTTGCAAGTCAAAGAAGATTCCTTGACTGAATGAGATTGTAGGAGAATGGGAAAGCAAAAGAAATAAGGGTGGCTTGAAGAGACAGGGATAAGTAACATTACAGGAATGGTGGAGAGTAGCAGCATAATAAATCGGTAGATAGATCAGAAAATAGGAAGATGATATGCAGGGAGGGAGAGTGAGGAGGAGAGAGAGAAATGAACAATGCCGAATGTCTGAGGTATATAGGGGTAGCTATAGTGAACAGAGGAGGTTGAGGCACAAAGGTGGGGAAAATGTTGTCATAGGAAGATATGAGAGGGTGATGAGAACGATAAGAAGAGAAGATGTTAAAGATAAGGTAAGGCAGTTCTAAGATGTAGTTCAGAGAACAAGGAGAGATAAATGGAAGTACAGAAAAGAAATAAAGAATGAAGAGACTATATTGAAAATGAGGAATGGATTTTCAAACTGGTTCCTGGGAGTTAGGGAGGTAACAGGTAGCACAGAGGAGGTTGAAATGTGTGCATAGAAGAGTAGAGGGATGGATGTTAGGAAGACGAGAAGCGGGAAAGGCTTGATGAAGAGACTGGGTGCAGGAGCAGGACCTATTGAGTATGTAGACATAAACATAATGTTTTTAGGAACTCACTTTTGTTGAAATTAATGGGTCCTCTTGAACACAGTGAATTGCAAATCCTCTTGCTTGTTAACCATCTCTTCCATGAGGCTCAACAACTTGAAACTGGCCCTCACAGTTCATCCGTTTTCTACATGCTCCATCCACATTTAGAAATCAGCATGTCTTTATGCAACTGTCTTCATCCATATGCATCATGTGACCATACCAACACAATCTCTCTTGCACAATATATCTGATGCCTCTTATGCTCAATTTTTCTTTCAACTCATTTGCACTTTGTGGTATGGCACACTGATGTTGCACATCCAACAGAGCATGCTAGCTTAATTTCTTTCTAGTTGTCACAAGTCCTCTGCTTTCGGGGATGATGTCTCACTGCCATATACCAATACTGTCTGTACACAAGCATTGTACAACTTGTCTTTCACTCTGAGGTCTTATATTAACAAGAGCAGTAATGGCTCTCGGAACTTTCTCCTTTCTGTTATTATTCTAACAATTATACTCCTACACATCTGCCACATACAAAGTCTACCTTCTCTGATAACCTTTCTACCATAAGGTAGATCAAAAACAAGGCCATTTTCCTGAAGGTAATAAAGTCATGCCACTTCTTTTGCTTCTAGAGGTCTGGTCTTGGTGAAGTTAACTTAAGGCTATTTGATTCCAGGTTTTGCTTATTCGACTTTCATTTTTAATTCTATTTCAGCAAGAACAAGATCACCAGCACAAAGGAGTTCCCATGGGCAACTTGGTCATAAACTTCTTAGGGAGAACTATGGTAAATGGGAGGAAGAATCAGAGCCAAGTCTTGGTGAACTCCTACCTACACACTAAATTCTTTGTTGTACTTATTATCAACTCTCACTTTATTAACATCTTTGTACATGGTTTTAACAGCTCTTACCATTTGATTATTTATACTTGATGGTTCCTGACATATAAATGGTACAATGAAACATAGAGCAATGGTTCATACAAAGGCAACTGTACAGTGATACAAACACAGTAATGATTTCACAGACAACAATATAGTAATACTTACAAAGCTACAGAGAAAATTCTATAGATCTGCAGAATAGGGGTAATAAGTAGTATGTAGAAAAAAAACAGATGCAAAAAGTGTAGATGGATCATAGGCAGGCTAACAGAAAAGGAAAATTTCATATGTGGCGTTTGCACAGGGATAATAAGCACTAACAGCATAAAAGGAATAGATTTTCTCAAATGCCTGGAAAGCTCCCTAGAAGTAGTTGATAGCTTTGTTACCTAAATACAACCGCACTAACAGTGAAAGTATGTTAGCCGAAATGAACAAAAGTGTTGGAAAAGTTTGGGGAGTTTTTTTACTTAACTGGCAACAACAGGCTTGTCTCTCAGAGTGAAGGATAGACGGTATGATATTAGTGTTGGAAGTGCGATGTGATAGCAAGATGCAGGCTTTGGATGCAGAGGAATTTGTGAAGACTAAAAAGAAGTATACTTCAGAGGATGTGCAGTGACAGATTCCATGACTGATGGAGTACAAGTGAGTTGAAAAAAAAAAATGGGTACAAGAGGAATCAGAGGTAGGGTGCTAGAAAGAAGATTGTGCAGATACAGGCATGTGATGCATATGTAGGATGACCGCTGTTAAAGAAGCTGTTGAGCACTCAAAGTGAATGGAGCCTGTGAAAGGCATGGGATGACGTGATGAAGATTACTGAGCTTCACAAAGGAAATGACAAGGAACCATGATGATTGGCAATACATGGTACAGAAGATCTGACCAATCATGCAAACACTGCAAAACCTACATTAAAATAGGTGTACTGGTGGAAGCTGTGACATATTTTATACACACACATATATACAGATAGACTTACACACACAAACATATATATGTATACACACAGACA
>NC_043014.1:31573175-31608175 GCF_006345805.1 Octopus sinensis
GTCATTGGAAGTATGTAATCCGGTACTACCTGTTATACTGTTGGGTCATCAACAGAAGCTAAACAAGCAGAAGCAGGGGCAGCAGTAGCAGCACCCTTGCCTAACCTAATGAAAATGGTTGCTATAGAAATACAACAGGTCAAAAGGATATCTGGCTGAAACAAATTAGGGTTAAGGGCTATCTTTATCTAGCAAATATTACATGGGGGATACAGAGATATTTGAGATGGTGAATAAGCATGATGTAAGACCAATGTGCATGATGGGTGAACTTGTGCATTTCTGTAGCATTTGAAGGAGACAACTTCTCAAAGTTACCCACAGTAAAAACATTGAACCAGCAGCTGTAGCCTTGCCTAACCTAATGAAAACGGTTGCCATAGAAACACAACAGGATAAAAACATGACCTGTCAAAAGGATAGCTAGCTGGCTGAACCAGAAAAGAGCCAAAAGCAATCTCTATCTAGCAAACAGTAAGTACATGGGGGACAGAGAGATATTTGAGATGATGAATAAGCATTCTGTAAGACCAAAGTGCATGGTGGGTTAATTTGTGCATTTTGGTTTGAAGGAGGCAAATTGTCAAACAGAAAGTTCTCCTCAGAAGAAAACATGTCGGATCAAGCCAAAATGCTTTTTTTATCTGCAACCATTTGTAATACTCAGATCAAGTTGGGCAGTGTGGTGTTATACAAGCCATGTCATCCTTTTATTATAGATGGTCAAGAAGTTAACTTCTCAACCACATGGTTTTGGGTTCAGTCCCACTGTGTGACAATCTTGGGGAAGTATCTTCTACAATACCCTCAGGCTAGTCAAAATCTTCTGCTAGATGAAAACTGAAAGGAGCCCATCATGTATGTGTGTATTTGTGTTTCTTTGTCTTCACATCATGTGATAGTTGTAAATGAATGTCACTCCCATGTAAGCAGTGTCATTCATTTCAAATACACTGAGGAAATATATCTGGCCATGGGGGGAAATATTGCCTTACTTGGAAACTGACATGGGTTGGCAACAGGAAGGGCATCCAGCTGTAAAGAACATGTCTCAATAAAATCTGTCCAACCCATGCAAGCATGGAAAAGTAGACGTTAAAATGATAATGATCTTAGTTTTACCCATTCATAGATATTGCTTGCTAACATAGGTATTACTGAGTAGCTTGCTTCCCAACCACATGGTCCCAGGTTCAGTCCCACTACATAGCACCTTGGGCAAGTGTCTTCTATAGTCTTGAGCTGACCAAAGCCTTGTCAGTGGATTTAGCAGACAGAAACTGAAAGTGTGTGTGTGTATATATCATTTGCGTGTTTGCCCCCCCCCCACACTTGACAACCAATGTTGGTGTGTTTACGTCCAGCAACATAATGTTTCAGTAAAGGAGGCCGATAGAATAAAAACTAGGCATACAAAGAATAAGTCCTGGGATTGATTTGTTCGACTAAAACCCCTTAAGGTGGTGCTTCAGTATGGCTGCAGTCAAGGACTGAAACAAGTAAAAGAATATGGTCCTAAATACACTACATTGACGAAAAAAAATGACCTTTCAATCAGAAGTGACTGAACAGAGCTAAGATTACTGAAACATGCAATAATAATTGATCAGCCGATACCTGTCACTTCGCTGCTGGGTAATGACCTCGTTAAGCTGAAATAAACCCTTCAGCAGAAGCCAACTACAATGATCATGTTGATATGCTTAACAACAACCTGTTTTACTTTTTTGAAATAAATTTTAATTCTACCTTTCACATACACACACACTCTCTCTCTCTCAGCAACAACAACAACCTGTCATAATAGTGGAAGTCTTTTTTTAAAGTCTGTGTTGTTTTTGTCTATATTTGAAAGACATACAGAAAAACACACACACATATACAACCAACCCCCAAAATAACTACATATATATATATATATATAGTTATTTTACTGAAGTCTGTTGCAATGTGTTGACAAACTTGCACTTAAAATTCCCATGCTTTTAATCAAAACTTGTTAGTAACTATGGTGACAACACTACCTACCTAGCTCTCTTTCATACACACTCTCTCCATCTCTCACTATATTTCTCTCTCAACAACAACTTTTCCTCCTCCCCTTCTTCACTCCCTCTATATAGATGCTGTGATGGAGAGAGAGATTTTGTAATACGAGATTATTACCTCTGGGAGCGTCAAGCTAATACATTCACTGTGTATGTCCTTTTGACTTTTGTCGTTTCTGTTTTTGATTTCATTTTTGAATTTCCTATTTACATAAACATATACATAAGTATATATATAAGCATATACACAAGTATATCTGTACACTGAAAAATACAAACACAAATCCATACATAATTCACATACTGTGTACACACACACACATACACACACATGTATAGAGTTTCAAATGGTGTAGATCAAAATTGTATTAGCACAGCATATCATCAATCAAAAGTTAAACAAGAGAACCTGATATCTCACAAGTTATTAACATGCACAAAAAAGAAAGTATTGCACAAGTCAGTTACATGAGAGAATATAACATAAGTTATTGCAAATTTATGAAAAGGGTTAAAAAATTAGGACCAACGTCAACAAGCTAAATAACTGTGAAGATTAGATATATACAAGATATCCAATTTTACTAAATATTACACAGTTCTTCAACTGTTATGGCTGCAAAGTTGAGAAGTTCTCTCATAGAATACATGCTTCCTGGTGAATACATACACACACACTTGGGTATATATACACACACACACACACACAAATATACAGAAATATGTGCATACATAAATATTTAGATAGATGTTGTATATGCATATGTATGTAAATTTGCAAATACACACATACTTGTATGTATATTCGTGTAAACATTAATACAAACATACATCCATGCATATTCATGTATATATATATACATGTAATATGCTTCAAATGGTGTAGATCAAAACTGCATTAACCAGAGCAATGAAAATATCTATCGATTCAAATATATATGTTTATTTATGTACACATGCATACATATCCACACACTCATAGACATACATATGCACACATTCATATATATATAGAAATAGGTTCAGGTGTGGCTGTGTAGTAATTTGCTTCCCAACTACATGGTTCTTGGTTCAGTCCCACTGCATGGCACTTTGGGCAAGTGTCTTCTACTATGGACCAAGGACAACCAAAGCCTTGAGTGGATTTGGTAACTGGAGACTGAAAGAAACCCTTCATAAATATGGGAGAGAGAGAGAGAGAGAGTGTGTGTGTGTGTGTGTGTTACTATCTCCTTGCCTTTGTGTGATAGTTGTAAATGAGTATCATATAGGTAGTGTCTTTCATTCCCAATAGTCTATGGAAATATTACCTTACATGAAACAGGTGAAGGTTGACAACAGGAAGGGCATCTGTCCATAAAATAATCCACCTCAGCAAATTCTATCTAACTCAATGAGCATGGAAAAGTGGACATTAAAATGATGATACACATATATACACATACACAAATTGGTGATATGCAGTCCTCGAGAAGACTCACTCATGTCAATGAAACTAAGGTTCTGGAAGCATACATGTGCTTATATGCAACAGAGCTCCTAGTCTAATTTCCTTATCAAGCTTTCTGTATCATCCCTCCATCACTTGCCTTCTATCATTAATAAATGAGAGCAGAACTGCCTGTTTTATCTTTCCTGTGATACCAGCTATCTTTCTTATATTACTAGGAACGACTTCACTTGACATCCATCCTTGATACTTGACATTATGCTTCTCCACTCTTACTTTGCATTGATCACCCTTCTTTGCTACCAAATTATCTCTCTCCCTCCACCACTATACATCTCCCCATGCATTATGTCTGTCACTACTCATGTAACCTACCCACTTACTTGTTATCTCCCTTTCATCCATCCCATTTACTGTATCATTACTATTTTGTAGCTCATCTCTTCTGCCTGGTCAGTCATCACCAACTCTCAGCTACCTTCCTTCTAATCATATCAATTCCTAACCACCCTTCAATATTTGTTCATTCATTCTCCTCATATACTCTTGCAGTATTTATACATCCACCTGTTCTGTTCACTTCCTCCAGTCCTGATACTTCATCACCACTATTTTTACCTCTTTCCAGCTCCATCCACTCTGGTATAATGAAAATTGTCAAGTAGCTCCTCTACATAGGAAACCTGTTCCAACCCCTTCTTTCATACTTTAACCTAGCCTAAAACCACATCTCGTGGAGGCACAATGGCCCAGTAGTTAGGGCAGTGGACTCGCGGTCAGAGGATCACGGTTTCGATTCCCAGACAGGGCATTGTGTGTGTTAATTGAGCGAAAACACCTAAAACTCCACCAGGCTCTGGCAGGGAGTGGTGCCGACCCCTTTTGTACTCTTTTGCCCCCAACTTTCTCTCACTCTTTCTTTCTGCTTTTTGAGCAATGATGGACTGGCATCCTGTTCAGCTGGGGGGAACACATACGCCATAGAAACTGGGAAACCGGGCCCATGAGCCTGGCTAGGCTTGAAAAGGGCACATAAAAAAAAAACTACTTCCCACTCAACTGTAGCCTTACTCAGCCAAAAAGATCTTAGCCTTGTGTGCTCAGTTGTATTGATGCTATGAAAAAAGTACTCACTACACTCTGTAAAGTGGCTGGTACTAGGAAGAGCATCCAGTTGCAGAAATCATGCCAAAGTAGACAATGGAGCACAATGCAGTCATCAGTTTCATTGACCCTTGCTAACATTTAGCAAGGACATTAAATGATAACAGACACACATACACACATTATCACCATCGTCATCATTTAACATCCATGTTGGCATGGGCTGGTTGGTTCAACAGGTTCTGACATACTAGAGTACATCAGTTATTGATCACTGATATCCCAATTTAGCATGTCCTTTGCAGCTGGATGCCCTTCCTAAAACCAACCATTTTCAAGGTTGCACCAGGACAACCCCTCTGTACAGTGGGGGCACAGTACTGAGTGGTTTTGTGCTAGGTATTGAGAGGCTTCAGTATGACAGAGGGACAGGAACGAGTATCTTGCCATAAAGGCAATATATAGCTGCACCAGCAGGAAGGGGAGAAAGGGTGCTGGAGATGAGGTATCAAGGGGAATCCTAAAGGTACATAAAGTAGATTAAGGGAGTGAACATGGACAGAGAATCGAGAATGGCTGGCTGAGTTTGTGAGAGTGTGAAAGGTAAGTGACAGCCGGTTAGAGATGGGGACAAAGGTAGATGCAGTGAATGGTGAACACAAGTAGAGGCATACTCAATGATGAATTTCAGTTTGGAGGAAGGTAAAGAGGGAATGGGAGGGGGACAAGGAGGAGATGATAAGTGGCAATTCATAAAAGAGGTGCTGGAGGGCATCAGTGTAACAAAACAGTAGACAGATGATGTGAAGTGTGGGGGTGAGAGAGAGGGATACAAAGTGAGTGAGAGAGGTCAGATGTACAAAGGGATAGAGTGTGTGACAAAGGTTGTGTGTAGCCACTGATGGTAGGTATAAGAGAATGTTCTGGTGAAAAGAGTGTTCAGTGGAAAATAAAGTGGTAAGGGATGACATTGAGAATGTGGGTTGAGTGGCAAGGGAAGTGGTTCCAAGGAGAGGGATAAATGAGAGCATGAAAGGGGATTGAGAGGAAAGCAATGCATATATATATATATGGTAGCGTTAGGAAGAGCATCCAGCTGTAGAAATACTGCCAGATCAGACTGGAGCCTGGTGCAGCCTCCTGGCTTCGCAGACCCTGGTAAAACTGTTCAACCCATGCTAGCATGGAAAATGGACGTTAAACGATGATGATGATGATGATGATGATGATGATATATATATATATAAATAAATGAAAGAATGGAGTCGAACGAAGATGTTAACAAAATTCCTTTACTCTCAACATATGTTTCGAAGACAACATGGTTTCATTCCAAAGGAATAAAGGTTGCATTATGCAATCTTCTCATCAGGAAAGAAAGGGAGCCTCTCTTGACAACAAGACAAACATCGTTTTGTTTACCATGTAGGCAGTCATCGAAATTTTTGCTTGTCTTGTTGTCGAGAGAGGCTCCCTTTCTTTCCTGATGAGAAGATTGCATAATGCAACCTTTATTCCTTTGGAATGAAACCATGTTGTCTTCGAAACATATGTCGAGAGTAAAGGAATTTTGTTAACATCTTCGTTCGACTCCATTCTTTCATTTATTCATATACAACACACAAATTTCTGCACATGAACCCGGAGTTTCTACCCTTGGACAGGTCGCTTCAACCGTGTTTCTGACGTGAATTTGCTACCCTGGTTTCGGTTCAACGAATTTTCCATGCTGACGATAAACATAGGATAATTCATTCACCTATTTATATATATATATATAAAATTGAAATAATGAGGGTGATAAATTGAATATTAATTTAATTAACATCAATTAAAAACCAGTGGCCTAGCATATAGAAAAATCTGAAAATTCAGAAAAATTGTATTACATGCATATAAGAATGGATGACCACTAAGTGGACATCCAATATGCTAGAAATAGATCACCTATGATCTAACCACAAAGGATAAGAATGTTCTCCAGAAAAATTCAGCAAACACCAGAACATAAGCGGGTATATTTTCATCTGTCTTACCCGCTTATGTTCTGGTGTTTTCTGAATTTTTCTGGAGAACATTCTTTTCCTTTGTGGTTAGATTGCAGGTGATCTATTTCTAGCATATTGGATGTCCACTTTATGGTCGTCCCTTTTTACACGCATATATATATATATATATATATATATATATATATACATACACAAACACACACACACTACAATGAAAAATGCAAGCACAGAATGCTAGAATATTCTTGAGTATTGAACTTGGAAAAGTACAGGACAAGCAGTAAAAGTACAGCTCAAGAAGAAAAAGAACTTAAAATATTTGCAAAATAAGTTTCTGAAATTGTCCAACAAATAGTGAGAGCACTTTTTGTTTTTTATATATTTTTGTATTTTATTGCAAAATTTTTCAAATTTATGTTAATATTTTTTATTTGAAAATTGCTTCATATTAAGCTAAAACATTTCTGTCTTATTTTTAGCATTATGTCGTTTAAATTTTTTTATTTTCCTTAAAAAACTCATTCTCCAAATATTTTAAATCACAAATATTGTGTTAAAATTGAACACATGTAGAATATATGTAATTAAAAAAAAAAGAAAATTTTTTTAAAGAAACAAAAGAATTTCTTTAAAGTTTGCATTATCAGATAACAAAGTATTTTCTATTTACAGTTAGAAAAATATTTTTAAAAAATGAAAGCTAATGAACAAATTGAGTGCAAAATGCAGAAATGACTCCCTAGCTTTTTTTAAAAAAAAAATTAGATATGATAATACATTGTCAATTTTAGCTTAAATTGCTATTATGTGATTTTTTAAATATATAAAGCACTAAATTTGTAATATTAAATTTTTAATGTGTAAACTCGCAGGCAATTAGTCTTTTCATTAAAATTGAAAATAAATAGCTTCTCGGGTATTTTAATTTAAAATTTTATGTAAAAATATAAAATATAAAAAGGTATTTATTGCTATTTTAGTTTTTAAATTCTAACTTCAGCAGCAAAATTTTAAGTTTTTCCTTCTTGTTTGTTGTCTTGTACTTTTTGGGGCATAATTACTGCTTGTCCTGTACTTTTCCAGGTTCAATACTTCAGAATATTCTAGCATCCTACACCTTCATTTTTCATTCTAGTCCACATTTTTTCAAGGTAACAGTTCAATTATTATAATTATTTATATTTACTTCAATATTTTTCATTCTAGTAATACTAAAAATAAGACAGAAATGTTTTAGCTTAATAGAAAGAAATTCAAAAATCAAAAATATTAAATTAAAAAGAATTGCAATTAAAATAAGAAATATAAAAAAAGGAGTGCACGCATTATTTGATGAACAACTCCAGAACTGTATTTGGATCCAAATTTTCCCAAATACCTTCAGCTTCATTTTTCTTGTTTGGTAGCTAGTCTCATATCTGGTGAATATCATACTGTTTTTCTCCAATATACTGACAGTCAACATTTGCCTGCCATATTGAAAGCAATAAAGGATTGTAATCATTGATAAATTTTTCAGATGATTTTCTTTGAAGTCGATAGAGCTTTTTTTAACACCTTTTCCATTTCTTCTTAATTTAACACTTTCATCTACAGTGAAGAAATCAAATCTTCCTTCAGCCTTAGGAAAGCCAAATCAACATTTTTTTGACCACTCTTTTTTTCCTTTCCATAAATTCTCCAGCAAGTTTTGCTGCATGAATGCACTTGAAAATAACTGACCAATCTGTAAAGAGTGGGGCTAGATACTGGACATGGCAAGTCACAAGTAATATATTGTTCTATAAATTATTGAATTTTTCTGTTTCATCATCATCGCATGATCCACCAAAATTTTCATATCAACAAGGAGCCCCTCTTTGTTGATACTCTATTCTTCAAAAATAGTGTGATGTTACCACAAATTGGATTGTTTTTTTGCCAAAAACACTTTATTCATTATAGCTCATAATCCTTAATAAAAGCGTTCACAAACAACAAAAACATCATTTACACACAAAGTGCTTGTTTTGACAGTTGGGATACGATTTTATAAACAAGCTTTGAAGTGCTGACTGAGTTGGTATTTTACAGAAGAAAGATTTTTAAGGCAGAATAGCTGTGAAAACAGCTTAGAAGATCAGGTAAAACCCTTAAAAAATGGGGAAAAAGTTGCCAGCAACTTATTATAGAGACTTGAACCCTGTATCTCTCAAATTTTGACTAAGCACTCTGTACCATTAAGCAAAGAGACCCCTGACATCAGATACCATCTTTTATAACACTAAATATCTTAAAATGACAAAAATATTTTGACTTGTTAAAATGATCACTGTTTTTTCACCAATTAGGTAATGTCACTTTTTTGATAACTAATAAATTTTGACAAGGTTTCCACCATAAGATTCATTTCATAGAGCTCTTTCATTTGAACACAACTATTGTATAACTTTCTCTTACAATAGCAGAGATATTTTGATTCAAAGTCAATTTTTGGGTTTACCATTTTCTTCATCCCTTAAAGCCACACTACTTTTTACATGTGGATGTGTGGTAAGAAGCTTGCTTCCCAATCACATGGCTCCGGGTTCAGTCCCACTGCGTAGCACCTTGGGCAAGTGCTTTCTACTGTAGCCTCAAGCAGACCAAAGCCTACACATTCTAAGTAATTTGCCAACAGTCCTTCAGCAACAACACACCTTGATAAACTCAGTGTCTACAACCAAATTCAGGTTATGACAGACAGAGTGGATGTTCTTGAAGCTGAGAATCTGAACTTACAGAGATAATATTTACATATTGCCTGAGGTAACACAACTATATCTCATGATGCAGGGAAACAGTAGGATAATCAAGTACCTGCATGCCTGGAGAACTACTGTTGTGTAGAAACAACTGTAGTGATTGAAAAATAAATGTCCAATCATACTCCTTCTTGATTCTAAATTTCTGCAATTATCTATTCACACACGACAGATGCCCAAAAGCAAACCTGAAAGTACATATAATATACTAGTACTGGAGAGTACAGGGTGAAATCTGAAGGCGAACAAGCTTTATACTGTACTCTACTACATTCTTAATGGAATATACCATAATAAATAAGTATATATATATATATACACACACACACACATAGATATATATATATACACACACAAACACATACATATATGTGCATACATTTACATATGTACATTTACATATGTATGTATATACATACATGCATACATAAACATAAACACACATACACACACAGTGTATTTAGGTAGGCCTTTAGATATAAACAAGATTATAGAGTAACAGATATAATAAAGCATTGAGCCAAGTATTTCATTGTATTTAATTCCACACCAATCCCTCTCTCTGAGATCTGAGTTCAAACCATGCCAAGTCTAATTTTGTTGTTTTCCATTTCCTTAACTATGGTGCAATCAATGATGATTGTGCTGGGAGACATGGATAAAGGAGTATAGTCAATTCAAATGGCTATAGATACATTTGAAAATCAAAGAGAGAAAAGATAACTATGGACAACTGCTTTGAAACCTCCAGCATCTATATCCGGAACACAAATGTACATTTATACCAAAAATAATTGGAGCACTTGGGTAAGTAAATGCCTGACTGTCAGTCTGGATAAGTTTGAATCTTCAGAAAAAGGAAATCAACCAAATGATTCGCACATTAGAAATACAATCTGTAAGTGGAACAGTAAAACTATGCAAGACTTTTCTCAGGTTAAAAATATGAGATTGTTTTTGTTATCTACATTCCAAAGATTGAGCTTTGTATCTTAGTTAGAAATCAGCTTCTTCTTCAGAGGAAGAATTTAAATGATTAAATACAAAAGATACATACATATATAAATGTGGCTGTGGTAAGAAGCTGCTTCCCAACCACCTGGTTCAGGTTTCAACTCTACTGCATGGCATCTTGAGTAAGTGTTTTCTGCTTTAGTACTGGGCTGACCAAAGCCTTGTGAGCAGATTTGGTAGACAGAAAACAGAAAGACACCTGTCAGTCGCATGTGTAGGGGTGTGAAAGTGTCTCCTTGTCTTGATATTGCTTGTTAATTGTAAATGATTGTCCCTGCCTGATATGCAGTGTCGTTCATTTTCAACATTCTGCAAGAACACATCTGGCCATGGAGAAATACTATCTTACTTCAAAGCAGGTGAGGGTTGGCAACAAGATGGGCATCTGACCATAGAAAAATCTGCCTAAGAAAAAAACCCAAAAAAACCTGCTAGCATGGAAAAGTGGATGTTAAAATGACAACAAGAATGATGATGATGATATACCCCTTATCCATACAAATTTGTTGCATTGGGACATTGAAACTAACAACTCTAAGTACACGGAATATATGAGTATTTGTGTGTGTATGTGTGTACCTCAGTGATATTTCACTATGACAACCATAAAGGTTATGGCTGCAAGAGACAATACTCCAGGAGACCTTATCTTTGCTAAGGTTATAATAACCTTTTAGTGAAGGCCATAAAATCAAGACAGTGTGAATGTTCAAATATACTTAGCAGAAACTACAACCACAAAACCAACGACACCACCAAGGAGCATTACGATAGAAAGTAAATTACTACAGGTAATAATAATACCTGGCAAAATGAATAAGTGTCTAAAATCTTTCTCTTATATTCATATCCATCTCTCTCTCTCTCTCTCTCAGGTGTGGCCTAGAGGTACAATGTAGATTAGCAGAGAAATAAATAGAGCGACAGATTAGTAGGTTTAATTAAAACAATTTGAAAAAGGGAACAACAGTAACTAAATTGAATCATGATTGTGATGATGACTGGCATCACCACCACCATTATCTTCATCTGCATTGCCATCGTGTTGCTCAAGTAAACTTTCTAACAAACACTTGCTGTCTGTTTAAAAGGCTGTTAGCATTTTTCATTTTGCAAATGCAGTGTATTAAATTAGAACTGTCCAACCACAACCTTTTCTTCAGCAGCGCAATCCCTAGATACAACATGCATCAACAGTAGCAGCACCAAATGCTACCACTGCCACCATAATCACCATCACCAACCAGGTAATATTCATAGTGCGTTCTTAATTTTGATTCCTTGCAGCAATTTTCATTAAATTGATCAAACCAAATGAGGAGGGAGAGGTGGGGGGGAGAGGAGGTAAGTGTAATTAAATGGTTCAAACTGCTCAATACATGTTGGTACTACTACATTACATCATGATCTTTGGATCTTTTGAAGACAGAAATTCTTGATGATGATGATGATGATGGAAAGGACAAAAGAAGAAACAACAAAAATTGTAACAAGAACACAAAATACCAATCAATGAATCAGCAAAATCAATCAAACCAAACAACTGACAGCGTGTGACTACCATGACCACCATCACCACTTTAATAGTAAGGGTCTATTAAGTCCTGTGGGGTTGTTAAGGACCTGCATATAGCTTTCATTTCATTTGGTTTTGTGATATAAGAATGATAAATAATTTTTTCCATACTATTCCTCATCTTTCAAATACCACACAAAACACATTGTACAATCCCCCATCACTCCAACCCTTTGGTATTACATCCTATCCACCCCCTTGTCTCCTCTACAGATTTCAAACAATCTCATCTACATTAATCTCAATGACATGGTACAGGAGAGGGAACTGGTGTATAATCATTATGAGCAATGCCTCTCCTTTGAGTAATTTTCTTTCCTTTTTTTAAACTGCATGTGATATAGTATCTATATCTCTCAGGAATTTTGATGAACTGAAGCAATGTGGAGTAAATTGTATTAGACCCAGAACCAAAAGAAACACCTATGTGAAGACACAATGCTATCATATATATATATATATATATATATATATATATATATATGATAGCATTGTGTCTTCACAATATATATTTATATATATATATATATATATATATATATATATGTTGGCAGTATACATGTCCCAAGGAAATGATTTGTGGATTGAACAACAATTATTTATATACATGATGTGTCTGAACCATGCATGGTCGAAACAATCATGAAGGAATAACCATAATACCAACACATCCATTCTTGGACTTAAATATATATATATATAATATATATATATATAAATTATAGGTGCAGGAGTGGGTGTGTTAAGTAGCTTGCTTACCAACCACATAGACATGGCATCTTAGGCTAATGTCTTCCACTATAGCCTTCGGCAGACCAAAGCCTTCTGAGTGGATTTGGTAGATGGAAACTGAAAGAAGCCTGTCATATATACATATATATATATGTGTGTGTGTGTGTATATGTTTATGTGTCAGTGTTTGTCCCCACAACATCACTTGACAACCGATGCTGGTGCATTCACATCCCCATAACTTAGCACTTCAGCAAAAGAAACCGATAGAATAAGTACTAGGCTTACAAAGAATAAGTCCTGGGGTTGATTTGCTTGACTAAAGGCAGTGCTCCAGCATGGCTGCAGTCAAATGACTGAAACAAATAATATATATATTCTTTTACTTGTTTCAGTCATTTGACTGCAGCCATGCTGGAGCCGCACTCTGAAAGGTTTTTAGTCAAACAAACTGACCCCAGGTCTTATTTCTTAAGCCTAGCACTTATTCTATCGGTTTCCTTTGCTGAACTACTTAAGATACAGGGACGTAAACACACCAACACAAGTTGTCAAGTGGTGATAGGAGGACAAACACAGACACAAAGACACACACACACATATATATATTGATTGAATCAGATAGAATTTGTTGAGGTAGATTTTATACAACCTAATGCCATTCCTTTTATCACTCCTCACCAGTTTCCAAGCAGGGTAATATTTCCCCATAACCAGACACATTTCATGGAATACTGGAAACAAAGGACAACACTTGCATGACGGTGACGTTTGTTAACAACTATTGCATGAAAACATAACAACACACATACACATACATACACATACATACATGTACATCTAAATGTATACGATGGGCTTCTTTCAAGTTCCATCCACCAAATCCATGCACAAGGTTTTGGGAGGCCCAGGGTTATAGTAGAAGATACTTGAGGGGCCCATACAGTGGGACTGAACACAACACCATGTGGTTTGGGAAGACATCTTATCATTGCACATCTAAGCTTATGCATATTCATTTAGTAGTAACCCTAATACACGCAAGTACATATTTAAAACATGATTACATTGCAATTTTACTTTGTATCTTATAAATAACATACTTATTTGAAATAATTAAGTATAAGAAAGAAATTTAGAAAAAACAAAACAAAAAACTACAGTATAGACAGGTTTTCAATAATATTTTTTAAAAGAAAATCAAATTATTCCTACAGACACACACACACACACACACACATATATATATATATATATATATATATATATATATATAGAGAGAGAGAGAGAGATACACATATATAGATAGATAGACACACAAACAAATATATATTTGTGTGTGCATATGTGTGTGTATTTATGTTGTTTTTCAATTCAGTTTAATTAAAAATAATTGAAAATCTTGTTAATATTCACAATTTTATAATTTTTTTTTTTATAATTATTTCATTTCTCTAAACTTTCTTCATTCAGGAAATTAAAATAAAACAAAAATTTAAAAAGATAAAAAAGCCTAAATTCATTGCTTACCATTTTCATGTAAGCAGCAGCACATACTTATATTTACTGTGTTAGCAACATTTCCTTTTAATGCATTCAACATAATGACTGCCAACCCACTTGGTCCATCCCATCACCTCACCTAATGTTTTGACACTGCAGCATCTTGATAAATAATCAACAACATCTTAAATAGATTAATATAAGGTGGCTGTGTGGTTGGGAAGTTTGCTTCTCAAGTATGTGGCCTTGGGTTCAGTCCCACTACATGACACCACATTACATTATTATGTATCTCATAGAATTGCTGACTGCCGGAGCACCACTGATGACTTTGTGACCAGATCCCTCTACCTGTCTATCTTCTGCCTCTCACAATGCGTCTCTCATCTCTATGCCTGTCCACTCACAGATGTTGTTTTCCCACCTCTTTCTCTGTCTGCCTCTGTGTCTGCTACCTTTGACTGTTCCCTGAAGGATTGTTTTGGCCTTCCCTGATGAGAAGGTGACATACCCAAACCATCTGAGCTTGCGTTTCTTTACTGTGGTAAGAAGTTCCTCATAGAACCCTACTGCCTGCCTTAATCTTTGTGAGTAGTCTTGGTAGATGGAAACTGGAAGAAGCTCATCATAAATCTTTTATCTTGTTTCAGTCATTGGATTGTGGCCATGCTGGGGCACCACCTTGAAGGGTTTTTTTGTTGAATGAATTGACTCAAGTACCTTTTTATTAAAGCCTGTTCTATTGATTTTTTTTTACTGAACTAAGTTACAGGGACATACACAAACCAACACCAGTTGTCAAGCAGTGGTGGGGGACAAACATACACAAAGACACACACACATATATGATGGGCTTCTTTTAGTTTCCATCTACCAAATCCACTCACAAGTTTTGGTTGGCCTGAGGCTACAGTAGAAAATACTTGCCCAAAGTTCCATGCCGTGAGGTTGAATCTGAAACCATGTGGTTGGCAAGCAAGTTTCTTACCACATAGCCATGCCATATATATAATACACCCCCACCCCACACAGGTCTGTGTGTGTGTGTGTGCCCTTGTAATGGTTGTAAATAAAAGTCATAGCCTCACACTGTTTGCTTCTCGTCTTGCTAAGGGAAAATATTCTATTGCTTGGAAACAGGAAAGACATCTGGCTGTATAAAACCTGCCTCAAGAAATTCCATCTGACTCATGCAATCTTGGTAAAATGGATGTTAAATGATGAAGCTGATGATAGGAAAATAACTTTCTTTCCATAAAGAAAAAAAAAAGGCATATTTGAAAGTAGCTTATGTTACATGAAAGTTAAAAGCTACTATTAAAATGTCCATCAGTTACTGCTCTAATGTAGCAAAACCTATGATCAAAGTCATTCTATGATGTTTCCCCACCCCAAACGGATATAATAATATTGGCCACATGGTTAACATTAACATTCACATTATTTTGTCAAATGTAAAAATTATTCATGTTGTTTTAAATTAATCATGCATTATCTCTCAGTTTTGAGAGTTTGACGATGTGATTGTTTACTTTTAGAATAACATTATAGAGTTGGTGTGAGAGACCAGATCTGGCTAATCTGAGCATAAAATGGGTAGAATATTTTGGCTGGATATGGCTGGTTTAAATGTTAAAGGGTCAAGTGGTTCAATTTGCAAACACTGCTTGGTATTTTGAGCAAATGTCCTTTGTCATAACTTTGAGCAGCACAAAAGCTTTGTAAGTAATATACATAAATTATGAGGCAGCCTATCAGATGGGACTTGGCAATTCAAATGGCCACACTTTTTGTTCCTGTAAATTATATTACAGGGATACACTGTATGTGGAATACTCAGCCTGCTAAATCAAAGAGCAGTTAATTCAATTTATCAAACAATTGGAATCCATAATCAGAACTAAAAGAGATCTTTTTAAGACACTAAAGGTGTGATTTTAACCTTTTGGCATTCAGATTACTCTACCAAATGTAATGCCTATTTATTCACATAATTTGGAATTAAGCATAAAATATCTTGTAGCTTCAAGATTTCGATGATGTGATTTTTTTAATTTTTAAAATTACATTGTAGGGTAGATAGGTATGAGGCTGGATCTGGCCAGTTTGAATGCTAAAGGGTTAAGGGAGATTTGGCTGCTATTTCTAGCAGATCAACTGACTACTTAGAAGCTCCTTCAGTGGGTGTGTGTGTGAGTATCCTTCAGTTAATTAATTATTATAGAACTTGTTGGATTTTGGATACACCATTTTGTTGTCAACAATATTGATGTTTTGCATGTTCATTCATAGATGCAGGCATGGCTGGTCATGGGATGTATCATTTCTATGGCTGGATGCCATAGAAAATCTACCTCATCAAATTCCATGTCATCTGCGTGAGCATGAAAAAGTCAACATTAAAACAATGATGATAATGATTCATTTTATAATTTGATTGCATCAATTTATTTTCAATGATGTATATATAAATATACAACCAATGTAGGGTGATGAATGAAAGCCAGTGTGCATATAAATAACATTCTTTTTTATTATCACTGTCACTTCACTGAACATTGGGCTTCTGGATATGACATGTTCTTGCCTAGAATGTCTGCTAATTCCTCACAAGTTATGTCTTTTAAGAACATAATGGGTTTTTTTTTTGTAATCCCAAAATATGTAGGAAACATGGCTGGTGGTGACTTCTGCAGGGTGTCCAAGTTAAATTTGGTGATTCTTTGTGTCTCCTTTTTAAGAAATAGCTTAGCTTGCTGAATTTTGTCAATGGCAGTGGAGAGCATAAAGATTATAGTTGTAGTTGAGAGAAATGTAGCTGACATGGAGGACTGGAAGCCACCTAAATATTGAGAAAAAGTTACCTGTATTATGATGATTTGGGACAACTATCAAAAATACTGACATCACGACTGCTGCTCAATATTCTATGAACACTGTAAAAGTTGCAAAATGTGACATGGATGTCACGGAAATCAGGGTCTCCTAAAATGTGATAGTTTTGGAGTGTGTCTCCAGTGAGGGTAATGCCATGCCACCACACATCATTGAACAGGGCCTTAGGTACAATCCAGATGGCTATGTGAAGGTGCTGGAGACTGTGGTCAAACCCTGGCTGGAGTGAGTGGATACTAGAACGTCATATGTGTGGCAGCAGGATCTGGCTCCTTGCCATACCTCTGGAAAGAGTCAGAAGAAATTAGGAGGCTAGACATTAGGATTTCACCAGCTCCAATGTCTAGCCTCCTAATTCCTTGAGATTGCAATCTCATGGATTACTACACACAGGGAGTGGTTGAAAAAAAAACACCAACTGCTCTGCCTGCAACATCCAGGCTGAACTAGTGTTCAGGATGAAGGAGATATTCGAAGATCTCTACAGGAACATAATGAGGAATACATGTGCTAGGTCTTGGAGCCAGCTTGAAGCTGTGTTGGAAGCTGAGGGCAGCTACTTTGAGTAACCTGTTATCTCCCAACTATAATCTAATTCAGTGGTACCCAAAGTGGGCGGTGAGAGGGGGGCATTGAAAAATGGTGGGACAATAATGGGGTAGCTAAAAGGGGTAAATAGATGTAAAAAAAAAAACCAAAATAGTGGATTAATTCGATTAAGTTTTACCTATGACATACAGTTGTTTTGAATTTGCTGCAGAAAGTGGTCTATGTTTGTAATGGTGAGTGATGGGGTGGCGCTAGGAATATAGCCTGGGTGCCAAGGAGGTGGTAGCCTGATCTAGTTGATCTTTTTTGATTTAACAAAATACTTTTATTTTTTGATGGGATATTGTGCTTTCTTTTCAATTTCTGCAAGCTGGCAAATTTGTTCTGAACACTCTGTACATATCATGAAGAATAAGGTGTCAACTGCCTACTACACATTAATATAACAACAATTACATATGCAATTACATAAATTGGAAACAGCATTAAAACTATATTTGTATGCCTACTTAAGTTTATTATGTAATAATAATAATAATTACTGCAATGGTGATAATGATATGATGATTATGAGGTGAGAAAGTCAGAACTGTCAGTAATCAGGTTGGTCAGTATCTAGGCCAGTTGAGTTGAAAAATGTAGATGCTACGCTTAATTGCACAGGTAATAGCTCAGCTGTCGATACATATCTTGTGTGTGTGTGTGTGTGTGAAGATATGTACAGCTAAAGAAGAACATTGCACATCATTGAAGGAAGCAACAGATTTTATGAGTCAATGAGGGAGTTTTCATATTATGACTTGCCCTAACAGAAGTAACAGTCACATTGCCTTCAAATCCTTCTTCATAGAAAACAGGGAAAGTCACACTGGACAGAAATATGCACAAGTGGATAGAGAGAAAGGAAGACATTACACATACAAAACAAACATTCCTACATGTTCACACATATCAAAAAGAGAGCGAAAGGCGAGAAGGAAGGGAAAGAATGAAAGAAACATTAAAATGCCTGATGGCAAATACATCTGCATTGAATCAGCGACACCAAATAGGCAGCGCTAAAATAGCTGTTCTAAAAGCATCTCATACCTACATTGGTGTATACTGACAAGAAATATGGGGATGGTTGAAATGTCTTTGTCCACTGTCCACTGGATAAGAATTAATCTGAAGCTAAACAAAATAACAGACATCATCACCTGCTGTTGTTAGAGTCTTGGTTCTGCAGGAGTAGACTAGTGGAATAAATATCTGAAACAAAAAATTTAAATTGGTCATTAATTGAGCCCCACCAGAACTATTTGGAATTGCTGAAGAGAGTAGAACAATTCTGCTTGATCCTGATCCAGCAGGACAAACCTATGATCAAAGACAATCCAGCAGTGACAGTCCTTTTTTGTTTCTGTACATAGTGCATCTAAGACTATATTATTCAAAATATTCATGTGTATGTTTTTTAAAGACAATACAGTATGATTTGAAGGGGATTTGGTTGCTATTTCTAGCTGGTCAAGGGACCCAATGCAAGTGATAGTATATTTAATGCAGTTTTGGGTTTATTGTCACCCTTTTAAAATTTCCATTGCTACTATGGAGTAATCTAGACCCAGGTCAGTCTTGATCGAGCAGACCTATGACCAAAAATTTCTAACCATGACCACCCATCTTCATTTCAAATAGAATATTTACAGGCACAGGCAAGGCTGTATAGTTAAGGAGCTCATTATACAACCACGTGTTTTTAGGTTCAGTCTTACTGCACAGCAGTTTGGGCAAGTGTCTTCTACTATAACCCAGACTGACCAATGCCTTATGAGCAGATTTGGTAGGTCAAAACAGTGTAGAAAGAGATGTGACATCATTCCATGGACAGAGCATTTGTTGCTATATCAATAAAAGATATGCCCATGTTTTGTACGCTATTACCAGATTGCAAAAAAAAAAAAAGTCTTTGTTGGCTTCAAATACTTCCAGAAAACTAGAGAGGACCACTCTTTTCTCTTTCAAACTGGGTGTCAACTGCTGAGATACCCACTTTGAAACACTTTCAGATGCCCAAAGTCTTCCACCATTTTTGGTAATGCATTGTGACCACAGTCCAATTGTGCCGTGGGCTCATGGATTGTGATTCATAGCATCCACCTGCTGTTGATTTGAACCAGTGGCTGATTGTTTCTCAATGACTGGTTCCCTCTCCTTTTAACCTTTTAGCATTTAGACTGGCTATATCTGGCCAAAATATTCTACATGTTTTATGCTCAAAGTAGCCAGATCCAGTCTCTCACATCTTTTTTTTCCTTTTACTTGTTTCAGTCATTTGACTGTGGCCATGCTGGAGCACTGCCTGTAGTCGAGCAAATTGACCCCAGGACTTATCCGTTTTAAGCCTAGTACTTATTCTATCAGTCTCTTTTGCTGAACGGCTAAGTTACGGGGACGTAAACACACCACCATTGGTTGTCAAGTGATGTTGGGGGGACAAATACAGACACACACATACATATATATATATATATATATATATATATATATATATATATAATATATATATATATACATACATATATACGACAGGCTTCTTTCAGTTTCTGCCTACCAAATCCACACACAAGGCTTTGGTTGGCCCGAGGCTATAGTAGAAGACACTTGCCCAAAGTGCCACACAGTGGGAATGAACCAGTGGTAAGCAAGCTACTTACCACACAGCCACTCCTATGCCTGTAATTCTAAAAATAAACAATCACATCATTGAAATCTCAAAGCTTTAAGATAATACATGATTAATTCAAAGCAATATGAATAAACAAAGATTACATTTGACAGAGTAATCTGAATGTTAAAGGGTCAAACTTTATCCATCACTGTATATTGCTCTTGTCAACCATTAGCATACTGAAGGCAAATCATGTCACTGTATGAGTTTTCACCCCTGTAGCTACAGGCACATTGCATTGCATTGGGAGGGAAGAAAACTAGTATGGCAACATAATTTGACTTCAGCATGCTAAAGGTTAATGATGTTATCTTTGGTGAAAGCTTTCTGTGGGTGCCAGACTGCCTACACCCATTCTACATCAAAAACTCAATGACAATGCATTGCTTTGGTTTGGAATCTATTAGATGCTTGCAATGATGAAGAACAGGAAGAAGAGCTGGTTTAGAAGAAAAGTTATTCTCTGAACATGTACAGTTTGACAATATCCGCTACTTTTGCATTACTTTGAGTACAACTCCCACATTTTAATGATTTCATATGATTCTAAGCTTATTGCACATCATCAATAAGTCTCAGCTGAGTTGTGTTACTTTCTGTACACCATCCTCTAGTTCCAGTTTCATCAAATTTGCACAAATATGCAGACTTGTCTAATCTTTGAGAATAACTTTGAATTGATCCAGTTGGATTTTGATGTGATAAAAATCTAACCTTTTCAGCAATTATCAATTTCCTCTGCGAACAAATTGATAACATTATTGCAGAACTTACACTTCTAAAATTCATTGTGGCTACATAGCTTTCTTCATAGCCTCAGAGTAAGGTAGGATAGAAAAAGATGATATTTCTGGGACAAAATCTAAGTGTTTGCTGATATCAATAAATCAGGTTGCCCTGAGAATAAAAAAGATTCTGATATTTTAGAATACAGACCCACTGACAGAGAAACCAAGTAATGACCAGCAAAAGTGAAAAGGTAAAAAATAGTTAAGAAGTGAAAAAGAAGGTGATCACGGTAAATAAGAAATATAGGCTGGAAGTGGTGATTGATGTGAGAGGTTGACAGGAGGCAAAGAATAAAGGAGAAAACAGTGATTGAAATGATGATCTTCATGATGTAATATCTATTATTCACATCATACATATCAATATCCCCATAATAATATACTCAACATGTATCCTTATCATATTTGTTAACAATATCCAGCATCATCATCAGCAGCATGATTCTATTTACATTGTTCGTCATTATCATCATATGATATCTGTTGACAACATACAAAGTAGATAACAGAATTTGCAAATTGATAATGCAGCAGGGGTTAGATAATGATACACGGTGATGATGATGATATGGAATACAGGTGATTACAACAGATAATGATTGAGATAGAAAAATTCCAATCAAGGCTATTAGCTAAAAAGAAAATCATATAAAATATACGTGCATGTGTGGGTTTATGTATATACATATACATATTATATATAACTGAATATATAAATATGATTATATATTGACATATATTGACACACACATATATATATATTTATATATATTACATCTGTAAAGGAGGTGTGTGTAAAATATACTTTAATGCAAGTAACAGCTAAAAAGTGAGGGATGAATTAATACTTTTCAAGGATCTCCTCAGTTGCATGTCAAGAACGGATTGGTTGAGCAAACAAAAACCGCTCTGTGAATTTGTATAAAGTGCCATGTGCACGTCATAATGGATTGTTGCCAACAATGATATTTATTCCAGAACCAACCAATTTAATCTCAATATGAGTAGAAGTGAGAGGAGGAGGAGGGTAAAAAAAAAAGAAAAAAAGAGAAGTGTAAAAAAGAAGAGAGGAGGAGGAGGAGTATAAGAAAAAAAATCGGAAAAGAAAAATAAAAGACAAAAAAAAAATGCTGATAAACAAAAAAAAAAAAAACCCTAAAAAGCAGGTGGAAGCTGTTTGCATGCACAGCTCAATCTTTGAATATACCAAGTAATTAAACAAAAGAGATATAAACAAATAAATGTCATTGTTATTTTCAATTCAATAAAAGCACATAAATAAATGAATGAAATAAAGAAATGAAGCAAGTGAGGAAAGAAAAGAAGGAAGCAGCCCAACAAACACAATACATTCAATGTTCAAGAGGCTATATTAAAAAAAAAAAAGCACATATAAAAGCCGGGGGGGGGGGGTATGGACCATATCCATGAGGCTTGCTTGAACTACTGTTGCCTCCTGGCAGTGATCAATAGTGAGTTACAAATGAAATTATATAATATTAGAAAAACATTTGTGTTTGACAGTGGCAGGGAGAGGAAAGATACAAAAGCATGATGCTGAATGGTAGTTTAACCTGAACAGAGCAAAATACAACAGGCGATGTAGTTTACATACAAGTCTACCTTGATCCAACAGAACCAGGATCAAAGGTATGCCAGCCATGACCATCCTGTCTTTTAGGGATATCTTCACACTATTGTGTCATTAGTTTATATATTTTTATTTTCGAGATATCAAATGTGAATTGAGAGAAATTTTGTTGCAATTTCCAACACATAAAGGCTCCTTTGGCAGCATAAGTACTCTTTACTCTTTTACTTGTTTCGGTCATTTGACTGTGGCCATGCTGGAGCACTGCCTTTAGTCGAGCAAATTGACCCCGAGACTTATTCTTTGTAAGCCCAGTACTTATTCTATCGGTCTCTTTTTGCCGAACCGCTAAGTGACGGGAACGTAAACACACCAGCATCGGTTGTCAAGCAATGCTACGGGGACAAACACAGACACACACATATATATATATATATATATATATATATATATATATAAGGGTATATATATATGTGAAGGCGCATGGCTCAGTGGTTAGAGCGTCGAGCTTACGATCGTGAGGTTGTGAGCTCGAATCCCGGACCGGGCTGTGTGTTGTGTTCTTGAGCAAGGCACTTTATTTCACGTTGCTCCAGTTCACTCAGCTGTAGAAATGAGTTGCGACGTCACTGGTGCCAAGCTGTATCGACCTTTGTCTTTCCCTTGGATAACACTGGTGGCGTGGAGAGGGGAGGCTGGTTTGCATGGGCGACTGCTGGTCTTCCATAAACAACCTTGCCCGGACTTGTGTCTAGGAGGGTAACTTTCTAGGTGCAATCCCATGGTCATTCATGACCGAAGGGGGTCTTTACCCTTTATATATATATATACATACATATATATACGACAGGCTTCTTTCAGTTTCCGTCTACCAAATCCACTCACAAGGCATTGGTCGGCCCGGGGCTATAGCAGAAGACACTTGCCCAAGATGCCACGCAGTAGGACTGAACCCGAAACCATGTGGTTGGTAAGCAAGTTACTTACCACACAGCCACTCCTGCGCCTATTAGTATATATATTTTTATTTTCAAGATATCAAATGTGAACTGAGAGAAATTTCACTGCAATTTCCAACACATAAAGGCTCCTTTGGCAGCATAAGTACTCTTTACTCTTTTACTTGTTTCAGTCATTTGACTGTGGCCATGCTGGAGCACCGTCTTTAGTTGATCAAATTGACCCCAGGACTTATTCTTTGTGAGCCTAGTACTTATTCTATCAGTCACTTTTGCCGAACTGCTAAGTTATGAGGACGTAAACACACCAACATCGGTTGTCAAGCGATGTTGGTGGGGGGGGGAAACACAGACACACAACACACACACACACACACACACATATATATATATATATATATATATATATATGACGGGCTTCTTTCAGTTTCTGTCTACCAAATCCACACACAAGGCTTTGGTTGGCCCGAGGCTATAGTAGAAGACACTTGCCCAAGGTGCCACACAGTGGGAATGAACCTGGAACCATGTGGTTAGTAAGCAAGCTACTTACCACACAGCCACTCCTGTAGTGGAAAGTTTGAAGAGGAAATACAGGCTATGGGCTGGGCTTAATCAGGAACAGGGGGTTAAATATAGCAGCATAAAGACGAAAATGTAATGCTGTGAATCATCATCACTGTCATTGTAACATCCACTTTACCATGCTTGCATGGGTTGGATGGAGTTTGTAATTGAAGGAGAGTTCTTTTTATGGTCTGATGCCCTTCCTGTCAACATCTTTCTCTTGTTTCAAAGTAAAGCAATACATCCTCATGGCCAGACATGTTTTCAGGGCATACTGGAAATGAATAGTGTTTATTTACAACAATCATGCGATATCAAGACAATGAGACACAAACATACACTCATTTACACACACACATAATTTATCTTGATTTGTTTGTCAGACTGCAGCCATGCTGGGGTATCACCTTCATAAATGAATTGATCCCTGCACTTCTTTCTTTTTTTTATAAGCTTCATACTTATTCTATTGATTTCTTTTGCCAAACCACTAAGTTATGAGCATAAACACACCAACATTGGTTGTCAAGTGGTGGTGGGGACCAAACAGACACAATGACATGCACACACACACACACATATATATCTATATATATATATATCAGATGGGCTTTTTCAGTCTCTGTCTACCAAATCCACTTACAAGGCTTTGGTCAACCTAAGGTTACAGTAAAAGACATTTGCCCAAGGTGCCATGCAATGGGACTGAACCCAGAATCATGAGCTTGGGAAGTAAATTTCCTAACCACACAGTCATACCCCTGTGAATGCTTGACTTTTGGTTATTGTAATCTGTTTGACAATTCTTAGAGAAGATGGTACCCTCCACTCATATTGTCCTTTTACTGTTTCCAGTCATTAAGTGTGGTGATGCTAGGACACCCCAGTTTTAGTCGACCTACTCATCTTGATCTAGCTTCTTAATTTATTGATCTAACTGTTATTTTGATATAAAGGTACTGGCAATCACATGTTAGGCTAAGTGAGTCATAGTAATCACCAGTGACACAGCACATAAAAGGCACCAGTGCTGGCAACATGTAAAAAACAACCAGTACACTCTGTAAAGTGGTTGGTGCTAGGAAGGGCATCCAACCACAGAAACCAAGCTAAAACAGACAACTGCAGTTCTCTGGCTTACTGGTCCAATCAAACCATCTAACCCATGCCAGCATGGAAAACAGACATACGATGAGGAGGAGGAGTAGGGACACAATTTGATACACAGATGTACATTACAAAACATACACCTAGCTCAAATGCTCTTAGCTGGTAGTTCAAGGGGATAGCTATTGACCTACACAGATCCAAAAGACAGCTTGCATGAGGTGAGTACTGCTAGTGGCAATGACATCAATCTTACTATATGCTCCATCACTCACTACAAATTCAAGCAGACAATCCAATGAAAAGGCCTCTCTCTATGTGGTTGTCCAACATGCTAGAAATACCCAAATGTCCTTCAGATCTCACCCATCTTAGAAAATGACACTTTAAGATACTATGCATAGAAAAATGAGGGGATACCTATGACTGGAACACTTTTAATTATAGATCTGCTCAATACTAACCTGAAGTTAAACTATCCTTTCTACTATAGGCACAAGGCCTGAAATTTTTGGGGAAGGGGGATAGTCAATTACATCGACTTTAGTACTTAACTGGTATTTTTATTTCATCGACCCCAAAAGGATGAACAGTAAAGTTGAGTTCGGCGGAATTTGAACTCAGAATGTGAAGATAGATGAAATACTACTGGCGTGCTAATGATTCTTATTTCTTTATTGCTCACAAGGGTCTAAACATAGAGGGGACAAACAAGGACAGACAAAGGGAATAAGTTGATTACATCAACTCCAGTGTGTAACTGGTACTTAATTTATTGACCCTGAAAGGATGAAAGGCAAAGTCAACCTTGGCGGAATTTGAACTCAGAACGTAACGGCAGACGAAATACCTATTTCTTTACTACCCACAAGGGGCTAGACAGAGAGGACAAACAGATTAAGTCGATAATATCGACCCCAGTACGTAACTGGTACTTATTTAATCGACCCCAAAAGGATGAAAGGCAAAGTCGACCTCGGCGGAATTTGAACTCAGAACGTAGCGGCAGACGAAATACTGCTGGGTATTTCGCCCGGTGTGCTAACGTTTCTGCCAGCTCGCTGCTTTCCTGAAGTTAAACAATAACAGCAGACTGGTGTAGAAGTTAAAAACTGTTCAGTTATTTACTAAACATATATGGACATATTTCTAGCTATCACAGCAATTCATTTAAAACTTTCCTTATAACATACAAACTTCAATAAATTATTGATAATATGTGTATGACACTGGAGTATTTTGGGGCTTTTTTTTTTATCTAGCGCCAAGTAGCCTTATGAACAACCAAGGGCACACAAGATATTTACGTTGACAGATGTCACATTTTGGAAGAGGAATGTATTTGATATAATCAACCATAGTACCACTCTGGAGGAAAAGCAAATTTAAACTCAGAAGAACACAAAGGAACATAACAAAAAAATTATGAGGCATTTTCTTCAGAGATCTACAGATTCTTCCATTTACTTTATTATTATTATTATTATTATTATTATTATTATTATTATAAATGATAGCAATAATAATAAATAAATAAAAATGATAATAGTAAAATCTACTATAAATTAAAGAATCATGATTTTAGAGAAACTCAAGATTTGATATGTTAACCTGATGTGCATGTGTGTGTGTGCATGCATGTGTGTGTATGTGAGTTTGAGTGTGTGTGTGTGCATGAATATGAACAAAGCTACTTATGATCTATTGGATGTATAGCGTGATCTCAGAGATGTACTCCATGTCAGATAAGAAGGTTAGGACATGCAAGATAAACTGTATGGTACTGATGCAAACATACGATGGGAGTGGGATGGGGTGCTGACTGCCAATGTATGCACTGAATACCAGACACTCAAGATAGTTATGATGATGATAATACTGCATTGCCTAAAACACATAAAAACAGCAAATATTTTATACAGCTTATGAAATACAATATCCATGTTTCATTTAATTTTTTTTTCAAATAATCAAAAATTTGAAAGGGTTTACAAACTTCCCATTATTAAACTGATGTTTTGGAAAACAATGAAATGTCTTTATTAAAAGTTGGTGCTTGGAAGATAACTTCAGAAAAGGTTCTTGAAGAAAATTATGATAGAAGGATGAGATTTAAGTGTAATCACTTTAAACCAGCTTTGTATCACAGAAGCAAGGGTGATCACAAACAGATTGTTTTCAAAAGGGTTCAAAGGAGTTCAAAGTAAAATCACAAAAGGAATTTCATACCATCATCTCAAAATTATATCTCACCCACTATGAAAGAAAAAAGCAACATGAACTAATAGTAATATCAATGTAAGCACCACAAGATCCTGTCATTGTTGTGGTGAGGTAGTTTGACCCTGAGATTTATGCCAGTAAATGGCAAGTTACTAGCAGGGCCTCTTTTCTGAATAGGTCAAAGGATAGGGGGCCAAACTTAATACTGACTACCTCGTCCCAGATGATAAAAATGGATTTGTGCAGAGCCCTATCTAGAGAAACACAAAATTACAGAAGCACCAATGATGATTCAAAACCAACAAGACCTAGGAGCAAGCCCAAAGTCAAGAACAATGGAAAATAGTCATCAATGGCCTAAGTTCCATAAGAAGCAATGGGCTTAACCCTTTAGCATTCAGATTATGAATTCAAATATAATGATTTTTCATTCACATTGTTTTTATTTAATCATGCATTGACTTGTAGCATGATGTGATTGTATATTTTTAGAATGACATTGAAGGGTAGGTGTGATAGGCTGGATTTGGCTGGTTTGAACATAAAACAGGTGGCGTATTTGGGTCAGATATAGCCCATTTAAATGTAAATGAGTTAAGTAAGTAGATAATGATATGAGAAGAAATGTCATCAGTTACAGGAAGAGCACCTGATTGTAAAATACTGCCTCAAATAAGTGTCCATGCAACCTATATTAGCATAAAACAATAGATGAGAAATGAATGAATGAATATACATATATTATGAATCTGAGACTTTATTTGGTTACTGCTTAGATTCGCATAGATTGCTTGATGTTTGACAAGCGCTTCACACAAAACTCATATTAACAGCAAAAAGAAGCCTCAACTTCATATATGAATATCTAAACTGTACTCCATGTTTTTGGTACATTTTTGCATTCATCAGTAATTATGCAGCTATATTGATTTTAATGTATGAGTTTCTGATGATGCCTTTTAGGGTAGAAACATGTGTCCACAGCTGCCTTTGTGTCTCCAAGCAACCGAATGGTGTGTCAATTTTGAAGAATTCTAGATTCTTGAGATTATCTCCCCTTCTCATTTTGAGTTAGTAGGAAATGCCACCAAACAATTGTTTTACCTTCTCTGGAAGCACAGATAATTTAGATAAATCAAGAGTCTTGTAGGGTGTTTAATACACCTTCATTGTTCAAATGCACTCTGACTTATTTTGCTTCACTCACTTTTTATTTAAATTATACAAATTACCTAAGCCACATAAGTGTTTTGTGCTTTTTTGAAATATCATCTAAGCATCTCATCTGCAGGAGACAAGGTACAATAACTGCTTCGCTGGTAACAGCTACTGAGGGAGAAACAAGTGTCTACAGCTGTCCTCTCGTCTCCAGACAACTAGATTGTCCTTTCCTTACTGGAATGTCAATTTTGGAGAATTTCTGATTCTTTAAATTATCTTTCCTTCTAATTTGGAGTCGGTACCAATAGCCATCAAGCAGTCGTCTTCACCTTTCTTGGAAGATAATTTAATAAATCAAGAATTTATCTTAAATAGTATTTAGTATACCTTTATTTGTCTCAGTGGTACTAACTCTTTCCCTCGGGAAATCACACACACATCAAATCTAACAAAGAGAACAAAGAAACCCAGTTGGTTGTTTTCATAATATACTTAAGGCAATTTTCAATAAAAAGCAATGAAATGATAAACTGAGAAGAAAAGGAGGATGTAAATAATAAGGTCCTTTTCTCAATGCGCAGAAGTGAGAAGGTTGTGTCCAACAGTACCAAACTTGTAGACATGCTTTAGTTACTATAGTGGAGTGAGTAGAAGGGGCCCGTGTAAGAGGATGGTAGAAAAGTTGGGGGAGCTGAACAAACAGCTGATAAAAAAAAAATCAATATCACCTTCAATTGCACCCCACTTTCTATCATCCTACACTCTGTTTTTACTACAACCACCACCCTCATACCAAATACAGCACAATGTCAAACTAAGGGTGTGGATTGAGGAAGGTTACTATTGGCCATGAGCAGCTAGGTGGATGGGTAGAATACAAATAAGTTACCTCAAAAATTTATTAGAAGAGAGGAAAAAGGATAGAAGAAAAAAACAAAGCACGTAGGTGTGTGTGATATTCATTATCATCCTCATTTTACATGGTTCAGAGTTTAATTGAGGCAGATTATCTACAGCTGGATGCCCTTCCTGTCACCGACCCATAACTTATGCTTCCCAATATATTTCAACAGAATATGAGAAATGAACATTTCGTGCATGTGCATTGTTTGTTTTTGATTTTGTTGACTACACAGTATAGTAAGGTCAGTTGGGCAGCGTCTGTGAGAAAAACAGCACCATGACACAATTCACTCTGCCAGAAATTTGGAAGTGACATGCTGTACTGATTAGCATTCATGCCGGAAGCTCCAATACAAACATTTCAAGGTGCTTGGGTGACAATCTTGGAAAGAATTGGATGAGTCTAATAGTGATTACGAAGGTATGACAGATTGGAAAACTCACTCTGATTGTTCTGATTAGAAAAGAACTCTCGAATTTATTGGTGAGATCCAGACCATAGTTGACAATGATCCCTCCAAGTCCATCAGATCCATAGCCAGGGACATGGGAATGTCTGAGTTTCTCAGACAGTACATGAAGGCAGCTAGTACATGAAGGCATTTGGTATTCATCATACAAGATGCAAAAGGGCCAATTTTTATCCCAAACCATCAAGGTCAAGAGGAAAGACTACGCTACAAAGCCTTTGAACAAACTAAAACATCCCCTCCAACTGAACATGCTTTGGGGTTTTCTCAGACAAGAAAAAATTCTGCCATTATCAGACAGCGAATATACAGAACAACTGTTGGCTCGCTGTGACCCTAAAACATGTACAGAGAGTGATAAAAATCAAACATCCAGTCAACATTATGGTGTTTGGAATGATCACTAGTGACTGTGACATTATGCCTCCATTCATCTTCCCACACAGCCTCAGACTCAACACGGAGGCCTGCATCAATTGCCTGACGAGGTAGTGCTGCCCTGGGTCAAGAGGGTGGCTGCTGGAAGCCCCTATCTCTAGCAACAGGACTCTGCACTATACCACACAAGCAGGAGAACCCAGTTGTGACTGTCAGACAATTTCTGCAACCACATCACCCCTAACATCTGGTCACTTAACTACCCAGACTGTAACCCCCTTGATTATTATGTGTGGGGTACAGTTGAAGGAGAGAACAAGAAAACTCTTTGTAACACCTAAGATGAACTGAAGGCAAGGATTATGGCAGCATTCACCAACAAGGGAACAGTCCAGAAGAGCTGCAGAAGATTCCAGAATCATCTGGAGGCCATGGTTGAAGCCAATGGCAATTTTATTGAATAAATTTACTATTTAGTATTTCAAAATATTTCTGTGTAATTTTGGTAAATATATCTGTTAAAATGAGATGTTAGTGTTATTCATTTTTGCATAATTTAGATGACAATTTATTCACTGCAACCTGTATATATATATATATATATATATATCTATGTGTGTGTGTGTGTTTGTCCCCATATTACCGCTTGACAACTGGTGTTGTTTATGTCCCCGTAACTTAAGTATTTCGGCAAAAGTGTTCAATAGAATAAGTACTAGACTTTAAAAAAATAAGTCCTGGAGGTGATTTGACATAAAAACCCTTCAAGGTGGTGCTCCAGCATGGTTGCAGTCAAATGACTGAAAATAATAAAAGAATATATATATATAGGGGCAAGAGTGGCTGTGTGGTAAGTAGCTTGCTAACCAACCACATAGTTCCGGGTTCAGTCCCACTGAGTGGCATCTTGGGCAAGTGTCTTCTGCTATAGCCCCGGGCCGACCAATACCTTGTGAGTGGATTTGGTAGACGGAAACTGAAAGAAGCCCATCGTATATATATATATATGTGTGTGCGTGTGTGTTTGTGTGTCTGTGTTCGTCCCACTAGCATTGCTTGACAACCGATGCTGGTGTGTTTATGTCCCCGTCACTTAGTGATTTGGCAAAAGAGATCGATAGAATAAGTACTGGGCTTACAAAGAATAAGTCCCGGAGTCGATTTGCTCGACTAAAGGCGGTGCTCCAGCATGGCCGCAGTCAAATGACTGAAACAAGTAAAAGAGTATATATATATTGAACGTGGTCGTTGCCAGAACTGCCTGACTGGCCCTCGTGCCAGTGGCATGTAAAAACACCCACTGCACTCTCGGAGTGGTTGGCGTTAGGAAGAGCATCCATGTGTAGAAACTCTGCCAGATAATAGATAATATTGGAGCTTGGTGCAGCCATCTGGTTCGCCAGTCCTCAGTCAAATCGTCTAACCCATGCTAGCATGTGAAGCGGACGTTAAACGATGAATGATTATGCACACATTATATACACATATCCAATGAGATCATCCATGTCAGCTTGCATAAATGTGTTAGTGTGTACTTACTTTTGAACACACACACATCAGTACACAAATATGCATATATATAGTTATGCACATACACACACCCACACATGTTCACACAAGAGACTCTATGTGTGTGTGTGTGTGTGTGCATGCGCTATCACCTGTCAATCAAATGTACAAGCTGCAATGAAATTGGATATTGTACAAAAAAAAAGAAGTCAACTCACAAAAGTATACATGTAAACATAGAATACTCACACACACACAAACATGTAAACTAATACAAACACTCACAGCACACACATGTAAAGGGCAAACACACACACACACATGTGCAAAGGACAAACACACCCACACGTCCACCTACACATATAAGCAAAGGATAAATACACCCACACGTCAATCAATCAATTCCAGCTGCCTGATCACAATTGGTGTTATCAAGGATTTTTTTACCAGTGAGGAAATCAGAGAGATTCAGAGAATGTGTGTGTGTGTGGTGTGTGTGTCTGAGAGAGAGAGAGAGAGCAAATGGATAGGTAGAATAAAGCATCATACACATAAGCTAAGTAAAAGGGAGGAGGCATTTGGAAAGAAAGAAAATGAAGAAACAGGATGTTTGTATGAAGGGCTGGTGGTGGTGATGGTGGGAGTAGTAGCAGCAACAGCAGTAGTAATATAAAGGCAGCTAAAATTATATTGTACCTACTTTACTCGCTTCATAGTACTTTAACTAGCTTGTGTGTGTGTGTATATATATATATATATATATATATATATATGCATATATACGTGAGTGTGTGTGTACATATGTATCTATGCATATGTATATATATATCTATGCATATGTATATATATGCATATATACATGTGTGTGTATATATGTATATATATATATATATATATATATATATATATACATACACATATAAGGAATGTTTATGTACTACTGAGGCGTGTGTGTGTGTATGTATATATATATATATATATACACACACACACACAGGGGTGTCTATATACTTTTGAGATGTTTGTGGGTGTATGTGTGTGTATGTATGTATGTATATATGGGTATAAATATATGAAATTATTAAATATCTACAATTGCTGTGGTTGAAGTTGATGCCTATGAATCCTCCAAGTTTGACTTTCTTCTCAGAACACAAGAGATACATCAGAGTGGATTGATATATCTTCACCAACACCGCCACCACCATCATCATCATAATCATCATCAATATTATTAATACCATCACCAATATCATTAGCATTATTATTTTTATTGAAGGCTTTTGCTTTACTTTCTTTCTTTCCCACTCACTTTCCACTTCCATATGTGTGTGTGTGTGTGTAAACGTAATCCTAATTTTACTATACAAAAGAAAAAGAAAAAAATTAAAATAACAGAAATCTAAATCAATAAAAAAAAACTTTGTTCCTAATATAAATATTTGAACTGTGTTATATTTACTGAATAGAAAAAGGAAAATGCATTTACCTGAATTATGTTTTATTCTAATGTTTGTGTGAGCACACACACACACACACATATATATATATTGTAAGCATATAAAATGTGTTAATATGAAAGAGGAGAGGAAGTTTCATGAAAGGAAGAGAAACAGTAGAAGCTATAAAGATGAAGGGAAGGAGGGTCAGAGAGAGAGGGGGAGGAGATAGAGAGACAACAGCATGGAGAAAGAAATGCAGGGTGTGAAAGGGATAAAAAAAAGGAGATAAAACAACAATAAAGAAAAAAAAAACCCAGTTGAAATAAAAGAAACAGAAAAAAAAACCCAGTGAGAAATAGAGTTGAACTAGAAAGGGAATGAAAAATAAAACAAGAGTAGGGAAGAAATAGAATTAAACAGAATTATGAAAAAGGGAGAGGGAAAGAAAGAAACGACCTAAACGAATGAAAGGGATGTATAAAATGTGCAGTGAAAAAATATAAAACATGAGAGAAATATATAGAAAGCGAAGGACAATGTATGACAGCTTAAATATTTTTGTTTCATCATTGTCATTATTTAACATCTAGTTTCCATGCTGGCCTGGGTTGGACAGCTTGACAGAAGCTGGTGAGCCTGAGGATTGTGCCAAACCCTATCTTCTGCTTTGGCATGGTTTTTATAACTGGACGCCCTTCCTAATGCATGTACTGGATGCTTTTTAAATGGCACCAGCACCAGTGGACTCACCAAGTAATTTGTTAGCCTAGTTTGAAGGTTGCTGAAGAGGCAGGCCAATACTCACAGCTTTTTCAGTTTAAGCGTAACCTTGTCATTCAAGAATCTACACGGAAAGACCAAAACTGATTCCAATTAACTAAAGCAACATATGTAAGCTTGAATGCCTTCTTTTACTTGTTTCAATCATTTAACTGTGGCCATGCTGGAGCACCGTCTTAAGGGGGTTTTAGTTGAAGAAATTTACCCCGGGAAAAATTCTTTCTAAGTGTCGTACTTATTCTATTGGTCTCTTTTGCCAAACAACTTTGTTATGGGGATGTAAACACACCAACATTTGTTGTCAAGCAATGGTGGTGGGGGGACAGACACGAAGACACACACACACACATATATATATATGACAGACTTCTTTCAGTTTCTGTCTACAAAATCCACTCACAAAGCTTTGGTTAGCCTGAGGCTATAGTAAAAGACACTTGTCCAAGGTGCTATGCTGTAGGACTGAACCCAAAGCCATGTGGTTGGGAATCAAGCTTCTTACCACACAACCATGAGCTGAGGAAGAGTGATTTTTTTTTCTTCTTTTTTACTTTGATTTGAAGAAAAGGATTGTACCTATGGCCTTTGTAGACCCTCAGAGATTTATAAGATCAACATGGTTGATGTCCTTTCTGTATAGTTTTATGTCATTCATTAGCTGTAGGAAAAAAAATCTCAAGTAAGGAGGGAATTTCTGAGGGATAGCATTCATGGAAGGAAGGACCAAGGAACTGTGATTAGTGCAG
>NC_043014.1:31613175-31680675 GCF_006345805.1 Octopus sinensis
GCATGGAAAAGTAGATGTTGAAATGATGATCCTGTCTTCATCTTTTGTTTTTCTATGAATTTCAACTATATATTATATGCTCACGTGGTCACCCCAGTTTGATCCTGACTGATCTTCCTACTCTTTGGACTTGCATATCTGAACCACTTCCCAAACTTTCAGCACCTTTCCTCATTCACATACTAGCACTCCACCCAGATTACCACTGGATTTACTGACTCTACCTTCACGGATTTTTTTCATTGATGTAAACGTTTGCAGGCATCCCTGACATTTTAACATCTCCCCAGCCAAACTCTCAGCCCTTCAATGTCTCTGATGCCACAAAGATATTATCATAAAACTGACTAACAAGGTTGGAGCTGTGGGGGTTTGGTGCACAGACCTTTACAAGGCTGAAGCGCTCCACCAACTTCAAGATACCTCCTTCTATTGCTCTCTGCCCTCCAACCCTACACCTAACTATCAACAGACTGCATCCTCTACTATTCATGACCTCGTTTCCTCCTCCCGCCTCCAACCTCATTGTCTGCAATCCACGCACCCCCACTATTTACTTCTTTCCCAAAATTCACAAGCCCAACAAACCATCACCTCTGCCTGCAACTGCCCCATGGAAATGATCACCTAATACCTCAACCATGTCTTTGCCCCACTAGTGGCTTCCCTCCCCTTCCACATCCATGCTCTTTAACACTTTCTCCTTCCCTTCTAGCCCCTCTAAATTTCTGTTCGCTCTTGATATCAAGAGTCTATATACAGTGATCCCACACAAGGACTTCTTGCCCTCAAACACTTCCTAGACCTTCGACCCAACCCCCAACCTGACACATCCAGACTTCTTCGTCTGGCTGAACTTGTTCTCTCCCTAAACTGTTCATTTGCAGGGGAATTTTACCAACATGTGTTGGGAGTGGCCATGGGAATGAGAATGGGCCTCCACCCCACAACTATGCAAACTTTTTCATTGGCTACATTGAAACCCAAATATTCTCACAATTCACTGGTCCCACTCCCAAACTATATGGTCATTATATCGATGACTGTATTGGCATGACCTCACTCTCCAGCAAACAACTAGACTCCTTCCTCTCATTTGTCCAAATCTACCATCCTGCCCTTGAATTCTCCTACATTATCTCTAACTCTTGCATCGAATTTCTCAACATTTCTATCAGAATACACCACTCCACTCTCACTACCTCCATCCACTACAAACACACAGACTCACACTTCTACCTTAACTTCTCTCACCCTACCCACACCAAGCTCTCCATCCCCTACTCCCAATTCCTCCATCTGCGCAGACTCTGCAGTAACAATCATGACTTTGAAACTCAGTCTCAACTCATGGTTCGCCACTTCATCCTGCATGGATATCCCCTCACACTGCCTTTGCCAGAACATGTTCTGTGGACTGTGTCTCTGCTTTTTCTCCTCACACCCACTCCACCGTTGCCCATCTCCCCTCACCTACCACCCCTCCAACACACCATTCCCTAAGCCTGCTATCGACTCCAGTCTAACTTCTCCACCCCCTTTCCTCTTTCAAATGAGCCCATGATCTATGTGACCTCCTGGTCCACAGTTTCTTCCCTAACTCCACCTCCCAGCCTGGCTCATTCCCCTGCTCCCACCCACACTGTCGCACCTGCTTCTTCTCCAACACCACATCCTCAGAGACACTCACCATTGTCCCTATCACATCACCGACTCCTTTACCTGCACTTCTAGTAACATCATTTACTGCATCTCCTGCTCTCTGTCCTTCCTTGTACATCAGTCAAATGGGACACCACCTAGCTGACTGGATCACGGAGCACCTCTGAGACATCAGACTTGGCAATGACACCCCGGTCTCACGCTATTTCCGCTCTTCTGGACATTCACTACAACAGCTGTCTATGTTCGGACTGTCTTTGCACAGAGGCCATCTGGACTCCTGCCTTCGCTGTGAACAGGAATTAATCTTCTCTCATTGCTCCTTTGTGCCACATGGGCTCAACTCACCTCCTCTCTTCATTTGATACCAACCCCACACCACACATACCACTATATATGAGCAGTCACGCACACCATCATGCACACTCTCGCACCCACACAAGCACATAATACTTGAACACAGAAAATACATACTCCCATACACACACAAACACAATACCTGAACACAGGCTATATATATATATATATATATATATATATACACACACACAACATACAAAGATAACTTTCGTCCACATATATACACCATACACATGCACACTGTTTGGTCACAGACACACACCATATAAAAAAAGCACACATCACCTGCTATACATAACACACACACATCAGAGTCACTTGCCCCTATCCACACTTACACACACCATTCTCATATACACGCAAACCTTCTCTTGTTGGGACCACTAGCACTTTATCTCCTTTTCATTCAACCTCTTTTTTTTTCAATCATTCGCCATATTGGACCGCTGAAATCTACAAGTTTTTTCATTCTATCTCTGTTTATTTTCTCTTAATCCTTTTTGTTGAAGAGTGTAGGCTTGAAAAATAAAAGACTTCTTCATTTTTCCCCAGCATCAAACTAATACACTTGCTTGTCTTTTGTTTTTCAATAAATTTCATCTACAGGAGCAGGCGTGGGTGTGTGGTAAGTATCTTGCTTACCAACCACATGGTCCCGGGTTCAGTCCCACTGCATGGCACCTAGGGCAAGTATCTTCTACTATAGCCTTGGGCTGACCAGAGCTTTGTGAGTGAATTTGGTAGAGGGAAACTGAAAGAAGCCTGTCATATATATATATATTTGTGTGTCTGTGTTTGTCCCCCCACCATTGCTTGATAATTGATGTTGGTGTGTTTATGTCCCTGTAACTTAGTGGTTTGGCAAAAGAGACCAACAGAATAAATACTAGGCTTGCAAAGAATAAGTCCTGGGGTCGATTTGTTCAACTAAAGGCAGTGCTCCAGCATAGCCGCAGTCAAATGACGGAAAAAAGTTATAGATATATATATATGTATATAGTTTGGTTTTGTCATGTGATGCAGATGGATGCCAAGAGCTCCATAAAGAAGTGCTGATCATTCAAAGTAGATGGATCACGTGGAACTGGGAGACCCAGGAAGACATGGGATGAAGTACCGAAGGACCTTATGATGCTGAACTTTTCAGGTGAGATGACAAAGGAGTGAGATGCCTGGTGCCTTACTATACTTAAGAAGACCTGTACTATGCAGTAGAAGTGTTAAGGTTGGTCCCTCTGGTGGTGAAAAACACTTGTGGCAGCACCACATAGAAGTGCCCATGCAGTGCCATGTTAAAAGCACCCAGCACACTCTCTGAAGTGGTTGGCATTAGGAAAGGCATCTAGTCATAGAAACCATGCCAAATCAGATCGGAGTCTGGTGCAGCTCCCCAGCTCTGGTCAAACCATCCAAACCATACCAGCATGGACAATAGATATTAAATAATGATGATATATATATATATTATATATATATATATATATATATATACATATGACTTCAGCCATGAAACAACAAACACTTTTTTCAGCCTATTCTTTCCTTCTCTCTGGACCTTTCTTCTTTCCTATTTCTGACAAAAAAAATCATACTTGAAATGTCACACTCCTTTTTTTTTCCATCTTAAACTGAGTGTCAACCTACTGTATATGTCCTTTTGATATTTGTTGTTTTTAATTTTAGTTTGCCAAGAGCCAGTTGCCTCCCCTATCAGCATGTGTGTATACTTACTGTGCTCCGCCTATAGCATTAAGAGTATTTTAACTCTTATTTTTAGCAATGTAGGTGGTCCGATACCCTTAGTGACAGTTTAATTTTTCCTTTATATCACATTGCACCTAGCTGTTTATATTAATTATTTATACACACACACATATGTATATATGTGTGTGTGGGGGGGTGTATATATAGTATTTCCATGATCTTTTCTGCAATTTAAATTGCATTGCCAAAGCAACAAATTATGACATTAGCTTTGATAATTTAATAAGCTAAAATCTTACTTCAAATGTAGTTTTGTTGCTCCAGTAGATATGTAACAATGAATTTTACAAACTGGCCATAGTTTCATTAGCTTTCATGTTTTCCAGATGCTTTCTTGATATTTTTAGGATTGTCAATGACTAGATTGCTATTTGGAGTTTAATGACCCACAGATTGAGGTGAACATTTACAGACATAATTTGATGATCAAAGAGTGCACCAGAAACACTTTTGTAAGCTACATAGTTCATTACACAATTAATCCACTCTCAGTTCACAAATAAATAACCAAGTTGAGCTTTTGAGCCATTTTAGGTAAGTGTATTCTCAAAACTAATCATTTTTTTTTAGTTTAGAAACTTGCATGTACATATTGGCTTTTCTTATTTGTTGATTTCCAAAATACATTTTTCATTTTCATTACCAATTTGTACATTCATAACTCCTCCTAAGATGTTATGTTTTGGTATTTGCCAAGTGAGAAAAACTCATGATAGAAGTCTACAACTTCATTTTCATCACATGCATCAAGTTAGACTGCAGCAGGAGTACAAGGATTCCTATTGAAAGCAACAATTTTCATTCTAAGGGAGGATCTTTTATCTGCTATTTAATGACTTAAATTTAATGCCAGACATGAAAATGCTAGTAGTGGCATTGGTCTCTATTGTTACTGTGAGAAAAACAGAATTGATTCATAAGAAAGAAATTGGAAGTTACAATCAAGCCAGTGTCTGGAAACTCAATAAAATCAGTAAATTCTTCCTACAGCTTCAGTCCCACTGCATGGCAACATGCGCCAGTGTCTTTTACTATAGCTTTAATCCGACCAAAGCCTTGTGAGTAGATTTGGTAGACGGCAACTGAAACAGGCCCATCATATATGTGTGTGTGTGTGTGTGTGTGTTTGTGTCTGTCCCCCACAGCTGCTTGACAATCAGTGATGGTTTGTTTATGTCCATGTAACTTAGTGGTTCAGTAAGAAACTGATAGAATAAGTACTGGGATTGATTACAATTCACCAAGGTGGTGCCCCAGTATAATGACGGAAACAAATAAAAGATAAACATCAAGACCAACAGTATTTAGCGATACTATGTTATTCCCAGATGATATTAAGCAAAGCACAGGTAGCATTTAAGATCCCAGCTTGATATAGAAATTTAACACAGAGAATGTGCTACTTTATGGTTCTTCTATTTGGGACACTAACCAAACAGCTTGAAACTATGCTGGATGGCAACTATATGTGCCATCACAAGAGATGCAGTGGAATTACAGACAGACTAGTAGAGAACATACATTCTGTATTTGATAGATGCACTGGAGCAGTATGTAATGTGAACACCCCGGAAATAGATGCTCTTGAATGCAAGGATGGTTCACTGGTAATAGTTGATAGCTTTTGTTACCTAAAAGATGTAATTAGTAAAGGAGGTGGCTGCTCTGAAAGTATAGCAGCCTGAGTAAGAATGAGCTAGAGAAAGTGCAGGGAGCTACTGCCACCATTGGTAACAAAGGTAATTTCCCACAGTTCAAAGGATAGATTATATGATGTTTGTGTGAGAACTGCAATATTGCATAGTGGTAAGACAGGGGCCTTAAGAACAGAGAACTTGAGAGGACTAGAAAGAAATAAAAGGAGCATGGTCCACTGGACGTGCAATGTAAATGTAACTGAACAGCACAGTATAAATGTGCCAAGATAAAAACTGGGTATAAGAGGTATCAGATGTAGTGTATAAAAAAGAAGATTGTGTTGGTATGGACATGTTATGCATATGGATGAGGACAGATGTATTAAGAAATGCTGATCACTAATTGTCACTGAAGCTTGAGGAAGAAGGAAAACTAAGAAGATATTGAATGAAGTGGTGAAAGCTGATCTCATGACTTTGAACCACATAGGTGAAATAACTAAGGACCAGGATGGTGATATGAGGTTGAGGTAATCTTTGAAATTGACTTCAGGAAGTATTGTGTGCGTATAAATGCACAAATGGGCACTTCCACCCTATCTCCTCCGAATATCCCCCCCTGTCTAATCATCATTTCTCTCACTGTGTCTCTCATCCCTCTTGTGACTATCCTATTTTTCTTGCTACCTGGAAATATTTCACTTGTTAGCCATTCTTCATCCATTAAAATAGTTCTCCTTGCCCACATTAGTAATTCCCCATCCACTACTTAACCACCAAATTATCTCCTCTCGTGCATTTTGCCTGCCTCTCTCCTCACCCCACTCCTGTAGCCTACCCAACCAGATACCATCTCTCTCTTGTCCTCCTCCCTGTAAACTGTACCATCACTATCACTACTACTATGCTTCCACTCACCCCTTCTCACTTCTACATCCCTCAATCTTTCCCCAACTCATGCATCATTAATCAGCCATCACACCCTGCATCCACCCTTCAATCTTATCCAATCTTTAAAGCTGTTGCCTCCCTCCTATCTCCACTTTCTTTCCCCCCACACCTGTACACTCTTGCAAATATGCAATTTCCAAAGTCCTCTGTCCCAACACACTCACCTGATACCTTGAGGAGACACCTGTACTTGCAACTCTTACTAATTATTCTCTCACCCAGAGGTAAGTAACCATATAGCTCCTCTTCAAGAACCTGCTTCCCTCCCGCCTTCCTTTCTTTCATACTTCAATACCCTTGTCTCCTTGCACAAATGCCCCCCTTCCCCTGCCACAGATTTTGTACTCTTGCAAGCTGCATTGGTAACCTTACAGGTGCTTGTGGCACAAAAAAAAAAAGCACCCAGTACATGCTGTAAAGTAGTTGGCATTAGGAAGTGAATCCAACCACAGAACATACCAAAGCAGATACAGGAGTGTAACACAGTCCTCGGACTCATCACCATCCCACTCATAACAGGATGGAACATAGACATTAAATGATGATGATGATGAGCACACATTATGCCATTTTAAGTAAGAACACTCCCATCAAAGAGATACATAATTAGCTTCCTTGTGTGTCAGGCAAACATCAATGTAGGGTTCACTTTGCTGGACATTGCATGTGAACTATTGTACATTCAGAGACAATAAAAGCTAATGTCATCATCTGTTGTTTACTCTTTCTCTCTTTTATTTGTTTCAGTCATTTGACTGCGGCCATGCTGGAGCACCGCCTTTAGTCGAGCAAATCGACCCCGGGACTTATTCTTTGTAAGCCCAGTACTTATTCTATCGGTCTCTTTTGCCGAACCGCTAAGTGACGGGGACGTAAACACACCACCATCGGTTGTCAAGCAATGGTAGGGGGACAAACACACACACACAAACATACACATGGATATAAACACATGTTTATGGATATCTTTTTTTAATTTTCTTTTATCTTTTTACTTGTTTCAGTCATTAGACTGTGGCTCTGCCTTGAGGAATTTGTAGTTGGATGAATCAACTGCGGTACATCCCCCCCCCCCCACTTAAGCTTGGTACTTATTCTATTGGTCGTTTTAGCCAAACCACTAAGTTACGGGGACATAAACACACCAGCACCACCAGTTGTCAAGCAGTGATGGAGGACAAACACAGAAACAAAGACACATATACAAAGACATATTATACGTGGTGTAATTAATAAGAGTCTGGACTGTTGCCATAGTAGTGAAGCTAAAGCACAGAATAAAGCCACTTAGCACAGATTGACCTTGAACTCTGCTGTGCATGCACTCTAAGTTTTAACATTCTAGCTCACTGCTGTTGTTTACAGCAGTGCTTGGAAGGGAGGTGTGTAGCATGTGATCATCACATTGACCATGACAGAGAAAGTTGTCATGAAAATACCCGCTCAGAGGATTATGCAAAGTTGCAGAAAGTGTATGGAGTGGAGTGTATGAGCTGTGTACAAGTGGTTCAGATGTTTCCAAGATGGCCGAAAAGATGTCAAACATTCTGGAAGACCTGCAACCAGCAGAACTTAGAAAAACATCACATATGTGCATGCAGCTGTGAGGGGAAATCATTGAATCACCATCCATGAGTTATCAGAAAATGTGCAGATTAGTTACAGTTCAGTTCAGTCCATTATCACTCAAGATTTGGGTATGAGACATGTGTCTGCCAAGTTTGTACCAAAACTGCTTTCAGTTGATCAAAAAGACATTTGGGTTTCAATTGCACAAGATCTCCTTGATTGTGTTGAGAACAGTGAAAACTTTTTTAAAATGGTCATAACGGACGATGAATTGTGGGTCTATGTCTATGACCCGAAACAAAGGCTCAGTCTTTGCAGTGGAAGATTCCAATCTCTCCGAAACCGAAGAAAGCATGAATGAGATGAAGCAATGTGAAGACACTGTTGACTGTTTTCTTTGACTACAAAGAGATTTTTCATCATGAATATGCCGCAATGTTTTGCAGCATTTGCAGGATGCTATTCATCGGAAAAGGCCACAATTGTACCATGACAACACACCAGCCCATTCAGCACAGCAGTTTTGGGCTAGATACAGCATTTCCCAGATCTTGCCCTTTGCGTCTTTTTCTTCTTTTCAAAAATCAAATCTCACTTGAAAGGAATATTTCAGGATGTCGAGGAAACCAAAGAAAATGCAACAAAGCAGCTACTAATTATCCCAGAAAACGACTTCCAGGAATGCTTCCATCAATGGAAACACCACTGGATTAAGTGTGTGGCTTCCAAAGGGGACTACTTTGAAGATTAAATGCCAAATGTTGTACTATTGTTTTTATAGCACCAGTCTGGATACTTATTGATCAGACCTCATATACATATATATATATATGACAGGCTTCTTTCACTTTCAGTCTACCAAATCCACTCACAAGGGTTTGGTCAGCAGAGAAGGCTATAGTAAAAGACACTAGCCCGACGAAAAATAGTTGAGAACCAGTGACTTACAGTATTCTGTCATTCCTTGCAGTGAATCTGGTGATCTCGGTTAGAGCTGACGCCAAATAAAAAGCACGCAGTTCACTGATAAATGTTTAGTGTTAAGAAGAAATCATGCTCAAGTAGACGGTGGCCCTTGGCGTAGTCTTCCGGTTTGTGAGCTCCTGTCAAACCGTCCAACCCATGCGACATGGTTAGGTGGTTGACGATATGATACCAAATGAGAGAACCATCATGTTGCGCCGTACCACATTACAAAGTCACAAAATAGTTTAACTGTATTGTTCTTTTAGCCTAGATACTGAAACGGTTACATACTATACGCACAATGTTTTCAACATCAAATTTCACCTTCCCGACGTAAATCCTGTTGCATTGCGCAGAAAGACAATTTCCGGGAATACCTTTATGTTTTTCCACGCTTATATTGTCAGTAGTGTATGGAGACACTATATTCAAATCTGGACTTGATGTCTCTAGTTAGTAACTGATTTGTTATTTCTTCGCAAATTAAATGTTACAAAAGCCAGCTAACACGTGCTGCACTCCCTTCGCAAAATCGAAGTATCTCAAAGTATTGACAAACGCTTTATTTTCGGCATTAGTTGCTACTGAAAAGCCCAAATCATACTGTGTAATGTGTCTCTCAGACTTTTCTAGATTATTTTCACATGGAATTTTTGCTTTAGTTTTCCTATCGATACGTCATTTTATATTGCTTTATCAATTTTAACCCCACAATAAACATTTTTGTACGACTGATATGCTTCACAGGGTGATACACTTTACACAGTTTTGCAATTAAAATTGTATCATAATGAGTTGATAGAAACAGGGAGAAAATGATGGCAAATGATGGCGTACCAGTAATACGAGAGGGTCGTTCAACTCCACTTTTTCCGCAATTCAACCACATAACTTGAGACAGTACAACAGACATATTCACAAAAACGTGCAAGTTACCTTTCCTGAGTTTTAGCAATAGATACAAATTTTTTAGATCACTCCGTGATTAAACATAGTCTGTTTTCGACATTTACTTAGAGGCTTGAAACAAGAACAAATAAACATAACCACTCCTCAGTGTGACTTCGGTCAGACTCCACATTCGACGTACGTGACTGACTTGTACTTTGCAAACAAGTGGCGAGTTGCCTTAGCTTTTTGTTTTGCGGAAAAATCATAAACATAGCATCACGTTATAATTTTTACTAAACTGTTATCATTATATAGAAACCTTAATACTAGCATCTTTAAAGGCTTCTTTTTTTATAAACTCGAATAAAGTTTGTCGCTGTTATAAGCATACTTGACGGTAATAACTCATCTAAGGTCCAAAGAAAAACAAATTAGTCACCAGTTAAAGTTGTGAGTGGATGGAGAAGAGAACACGAAAACAACAGGACTGTCTGATCTCCAATCTAAGAACACTTTTAAAAAAGGTATCAATCTTAATGGGTAAAGAACATAAAAACAACCAATCTGGGTTTCGATTCTATCGTGGCTCCCATTTGATTTTTCGGTCGTGTTATGTCGCTAGGTTTATCTCAAATAGGATATATTACATTTAAAACAACAGTATGTGTATGATATATATTGTATGTATGTACACATACAATATATATATATATATATATATATATATATATATATATATATATATATATTGTATGTATACATACATACAATATATATATTGTTTGTATGTATGTATACATACATCCATCCATCAAGTTCGGTGTAACATTTACGGAGAAATATGTACAATATTTGAACTGAACGATCAAAGTATATTCAGTGAAAAAGGAAAGCATAGAAATCCCCAAAGGCAAAAAAAAAAAGTAAGGAGTATATTTAAAATTAATAAATAATGTTTGTCTGAAAATCGTGAAATTGTAATCGGACAAATTACTTAACATGAGAGTTATTTCACTGACACGAGAGGTAAAAACACGGCTAAATAAAGAAGAACAACGGTGGTATTATGGAATTATTATTTCCGTGAACATAGCTGGTGAAATCTGTAAAGCAGTTCAGTTTAATAGCTGTTAAAAACTTACCTAAAACAACCGTCAAAACAGTTAGGGTTGCATTCGTTTACACGTGGGAGTAATCCGGACATGCACAAACACTATCTACTTCCGCTTTCAAGAACATCATGCAGATAATGCCGGCTCGGCTACATGCGGTAGCAAAATTAAGAGCTGTAATTCGAAATTATTTTTAATTGTAAGCATTTTAATTACAATTTTGTTAAATGTTTAAATAATACTATCTTTGTGTTTATCAACCCCCACCATAAATCTAAATGTTAAAGCAGTAGTTCGCTAGAGGATCACACCGGAAGTTTATACCATATGATTTCTATGCGATGTTTTCTTTCTGCACGTGAAATATCATCGTAAATTAAAAGTTTAAGTTAGTGACGAACAGAGTCTATGATTCTAGTAGAAGCTATTCCGCCTCAACTATGTCACTTTCTGACCTGAAAAACAATGGGGGAGCATGTAATCACACCATCTACTACTGTTATAAATCTACGTCCGATATTCAAAACAAACATTACATAACTGCATTTCTCATTGTGCGGCTGTGACAATCGATAAATAACTTGCTTTTTTAAGTTCTTGACACTGGATTGTGGCTATGCTGGGGTACTGCTCTGAAGGGTTTTAGTCGAACAAATCGACACCAGTACTTATTAAATAAGTACTTAAGTACTATTATTAATATTCTTTATGGTGTATAAATGAGACTATAAGGCTGCTTGACTCAGTGTTATTGTTATTGTAAATTGACTTTTGTTGATTTTATTTTGTATGAAACTATTATAAATATTCTTTGCTATATTATTGGAATATAACACGTGTGTATATGATTATATATATGGTACTATTTAAGAAGAGTGGTCCCGGTACGCGCATCCGCGCTAGCTAGTCGTGACTAGTCGATCCTTTGTGTTTTTGCGTTTTATTTACTTTGTTTAAAAAAAAATTATTTACTTTGTGTAAAAAAATTATTTATTTTGCTAGGTAGTCGTTGTAGGATCGACTAGTCACGACTAGCTAGCGCGAGTGCGCGCACCGGGACCCCTCTTCTTAAATAGTACCTCTCTTTCTATATATATATAATACAAAACTACATTGAGAATATAAATCCAAAACCGGATGGAGTGCTGGAAGAAAGAAAGAAATACATCAAATCAAAAGCAAGTGCCTCAACTGGGTTACACACCACCAGGTCCAACGGAAGCTATTGAAGCAATCCAACACATTCGCGACATTACCACAGGTGATGGCGAGGTTAAGGCGTTGTTGGAACAGCCAAACTCCCTCACAGGCATCACTTGGCACCTTGGTAAGGTGAGCCGCTAATGATGACAAGAACATCGCCGTTAGCGTCCCTGTTCCTTCAAACGTCTCAAACGCCACAGGCTGGAAGAAATAGTTCACTGACAGGTTCCGATACTTAAGGATTTTGTTCTGTTCAGCTACGGAAGCAGTGACCCTCCCATTTACCACAGCCTACAGGATGTGGGAGGGTGCAAAGGAGACAGAAACTGTAGCATCCCAGATGAGGCATTTACTTCTTACCCAGAGACAAAGGGTAAGACCATCTGGCATCTTCACATCACTTCTGGATAATCCTGCCGGTCCCAGAACTGAGGAAATACTAATCTGAGCCAGGGCCCACTTAATGATTAAGTTTAGCTTGGTGTGACAAGCGAAACGACCAACATTTAAGTGGCAAGAGAGACTGTGGAGTCAAGGGGCCTACCATGGTGACATCTCAGTTTCCCATAGATGTCAGTTCCCACTTTGAGGACAATGGAGATGCGAAACTCATCTAGACCGAGTACACCACCAATGTTGGCCACAGGCAGGGCATCAATCCAGTCCTTGAAAATTTTGCACTAGCAGAATGTAGGTGGCACCTTGTAAGTTGATCAATGAGAGTGTTAAAAGTGACACTTGAATTCCAACTGTTCTATAATCTCTGCTTCTGTCTATCCTCAACTATAGCAGAAATTGACAAACCCAGCTCTCTCGACTGTAACAGAGATTCATCCATCTCCCTATTGGAACTAGTTCATGTTGGAGAGGAGAGGATGTTGCCTACCAAAGGGGAGCAAGCATGGACAGAAAAAAGAAAACAAGGGATAGAGATGAACACTTATGCGAACCTAGACTCCCAAACTGTTTGGGCAAAGCAGCCTGGTCACAGGCCGCTGGAAAGAGTTTAATATTGACCAAGCATTTGACTTTTCTGAAGATTAGGTCGTCCAAGCATTGGAGAGACAATGAGAATCTAATACAATAATTTAGGAATCAACTGGTCTCTTTTGTCAGGCTACTAAGTCACATGAGTGTAAACAAACCAACACCGGTTGTCAAGCAGTGTATGGGACAGACACAGAAACACTCACATGTACATATATGATGAACTTTTTGCAGTTTACCAAATCCACTCACAATGCTTTTGCAGGAGTTATAGAGGAAGACACTTGCCCAACAACCACTCTGTGAGACTAAACCTGACACCATGCAGTTGGGAAGTAAATGTTTTACCACACAGCCAAGAATAAAATTAAAACTGTTTACACTTTCTAAACTTGTGCTTCAACACCATGGTGATGAAAGAAGTATCATATAGTTACAAAGTCTATTTCATCTTTTTGATCAGAGAGGGAACAAACATTTCACTAATATTTTGAGAGATGGAGGTGGTAAGGGGTATGCTTTTTGCAAGTTTGAAAACCACTAATTTATAACACAAAAAGGTAAACAAGACTGAAAATATTTCCAAAACATGTATAAATATGGATCCTAGCTTTCTTTACTGATGATATCCAGAAGGAAAGCCTGGGGATTGGTGGTCTCTTGAATAAGGAAGGTACCAATTTTGACAATGAAGTCTTAGATACTTCTAAAAATACTGTTACTCTTTTACTTGTTTCAGTCATTTGACTGCGGCCATGCTGGAGCACCACCTTTAGTCGAGCAAATCGACCCCGGGACTTATTCTTTGTAAGCCCAGTACTTATTCTATTGGTCTCTTTTGCCGAACCGCTAAGTTACGGGGACGTAAACACACCAGCATCGGTTATCAAACAATGCTAGGGGGACACAGACACAAACATATACACACACATACATATATATACATACATATATACGACAGGCTTCTTTCAGTTTCCGTCTACCAAATCCACTCACAAGGCATTGGTTGGCCCAGGGCTATAGCAGAAGACACTTGCCCAAGATGCCACGCAGTGGGACTGAACTCGGAACCATGTGGCTGGTAAGCAAACTACTTACCACACAGCCACTCCTGCGCCTGTTGGCAAGTTTTTAATTATATGTATAACCTAGGTTTAAACAATGCTATGCAGGTGAGCCTGTGTGGTAAGAAGCTTGCTTCCCAACCACATGGTTCTAGGTTGAGTCCCACAGTGTGAGACAATGGGCAAGTGTCATTTACTATAGCCTTGGACCAACCAAAGTCTTGTGAGTGGATTTGGTAGACAGAAACTGAAAGAAGCCTGTCATATGTGTACATGTGTGTCTGTGTTTGTCCTGTGCCATTGCTTTACAATCAGAGTTGGTGTTATTGTCACTGAGACTTATCAGTTCAGCAAAAGAGACTGATAGAATGAGCACCAGACGTAAAAAATAAGTACTGGGGTCAATTCATTCAACTAAAAATTCTTGAAGGTGGTGCCCCAGCATGACCACAGTCTAATGACTGAAAGAAGTAGAAGGTAAAAGATAACATTAAAATGAGGTTTCTTAATAGCCCCACCACATTTATTAATACATCTTAGTGGGATTCAAACCTCTTGGATAAATAAAGTAGCTTTGCATCAGATTTGGCTAGTTACAATTATCTCTTGTCATCAAGGTGTCAAAGTGCATGGTTATGATGTTGCATAGAGACACCAGCAATGAAAAGATAAGAGATGCTGGCACCACAACATGATCAGGATGTTGGTGGGCAGCTGACATGTCAGTAACAGAAGCAGAAGAAGGCTGTAGTTGAGATACCTCATCAGAAACCCATGCAGGGTCAGACACTGACTCTGCACTATCCACTTCCAGCAATTTGGGAAAGCAGACTCAAGAGACAAGAGAGATATGACTCAAAATGAGGTCTGACTCCTGGTTGAGGAAGAACAAAAGGCCTGAGCCATGCTGTGGAATTTGGATCAGAAAAACCTTAGACAAAACTGGGGCCTACCAAGGTGGAAGATTATACAACCTGAATTTTGGGGACTGGAACCCTTTCATATCTCTTTTCTGCTCTCTCTCTCATCACTATATGATACTCTTCCAACATCAACAAGTTTGCACATGTGGGGAATGAGAGAGGACCCACTGTGCTGGTCATGTGGAGAAAGAGGAACATTCGTACATTTACTTGCAAGGTCAGGGTGCAAGGATGTACCTAGAGATACAGATAGCATCATGACAAAATTCTGAGAGCAATGACTGATATTGTGGAGTTGGGGAAGCAAAAAAAAAAAGAGAAAATATGTGCGAAACCCACTAAGGACCAACTTCATTTACCTAGTTCCTGAAAAACAGGGAGAAGTCATCCTCTTTCAAAAAGACTACAAAGACCTGAGAAGAAAACTACCTTTGCCCCTTGTCATCTAAGCATTCATAAGGCCTGATATAGTCATATACAAACGAGGCAAAGAAGATCATTCTGATTGAACTGATGATTTTATAGGAAGATGGATGTGAGAAAGCCTTGGAGAGGAAAGCCACCAAACACCAGAACCTAGTCCAACAATGTAAGGATTAAGGATGGTAAACTTGGTTATTTCTGGTTAAGATTGGCTGCAAAGTTTTCTGGTGCAGTTTGTATAGAAGACACTAAGACAGTTACCTGCAGGTTGGGAGATATAGTGAAAAGTGCCCCTTACTAGTTCCCAAACAAATGGGAGAAATTAAGCTACAAACTAAGAGAATATTGGCAGTGAGTAACCATCATTGCCGATTCACTAACTGGAGGGTGTTGTGATTTAGGATCGACCCAGCTGAGGAAAGTTGCTCATTTGACAAAATTTCCTGCCCAAAAGCTATATTCATAAAAAAGTAATTGATGGGGTTAGCAATTGCAGAATAGACATCTGACAGTGATGCACCAAATAAAATACTAAAAATTTTACAGAACTTGGTTTCGTTTTTATAAAGTTATGTGCTCAAATCCCATTAAATTTGACCAAACTTTTATCCTGTTTTTTAATACATACTGTGTATGATAAATTCAAAGTACTTAAACTACAGTTTTAAAGCTTTCATTGAGGAACTTTCAACAGATGTGAATATATCATCTATTCTCTTCATACACAGAAGAATAAAGGAGGTTGTCTATTGTCCTAACATGTCATGGTTTTTTACCATTGACCAAGACAAGAACCTCATTCCTCTACCCACACACACAAAAAAAACCATTATAATAATTAGTTTTTGTAAATCTATCACAAACTATATTTACACACACACACTTAGTGGGGGAAGGATATGGGGAAGAGGTATATTAGGGACAGTGTAATGTCATACCCATATGGTTTTCATTTTACTTAGCTGAACAGGTCTACTCAAGCAAAGCAAACCACCATTTGTCATGGTCCTTTGTCATCTCCTCTTGTGAGGTTCAGCATCTAAAGATCATTTTCCATAATTTTGTCCTACATCTTCCTGGGTCTTCCTCTTCCACTATAGTCCTCTATCTTTCACAATATGTCCCTGTTGAGTCTCTTCCCCACAACATATCCTCCTGCTACCCCCTCTTACTACATTCCCCACCTCCATCTCCCACTCCCTTTTTGCAAACTCACAAAATTACTCACCCACTCACCCTCTCCGACCCTGGGTCCACTTCACTGCATACACCTCCCTATAATTTGGATGTAAATACCATCACATCTTATCTCCTCTTTCTCTCTCTCTCCTCCTCTCCATCTCCTTCTCTCCACTTCAGGTAAACAGGTTTCTCCTCTACTGCAAGATACCTAGTTCTGTCCCTCTATACTACTCCTCACCCCCAGTTGAAGGAGTCTTGTCTTGCAGGTTACTGGGTGACCTCACTGCTGCTGGTTCCACATAAAAAGCACTGAATATACTCTGTAAAATGGTTGACAGCATTGTGAAAGGCATTCAGCAGTAGAAAACATGTCAAAGCAGACAGTAGAACTTGGTGCAGTCTTCAGCCAGCTCCTGTTGAACCTTCCAACCCATGCCAGCATGGAAAATGTACACTAAATTATGATGACAATTATATTGAAGATGATCACACACATTTTTCAGCTACTAATTAGGAGTGAAATTAAGCAATTTGAATAAATGTTTCATTAGTAAATTAAATCTGATAATTTTATTATTCACATCCTGGCCTTTGTTTCATTATTAACATCTTTGACTCTTTGGTTTCTATCATGCAGAAATGCTTCAATCTGATAAAGCTTCTTATTTCTTTACTGCCCACAAGGGGTTACACATAGAGGGGACAAACAAACGGATTAAGTCGATTATATCAACCCCAGTGCATAACTGGTACTTATTTAATCGACCCCGATTGGATGAAAGGCAAAGTCAACCTCGGCAGAATTTGAACTCAGAACGTAGCGGCAGACAAAATACCTATTTCTTTATTACCCACATGGGGCTAAACACAAACAAGGACAGACAAACGGATTAAGTCGATTATATCGACCCCAGTGCATAACTGGTACTTATTTAATCGACCCCGAAAGGATGAAAGGCAAAGTCGACCTTGGCAGAATTTGAACTCAGAACGTAGCGACAGACGAAATACCACTAAGCATTTTACCCGACATGCTAACGCTTCTGCCAGCTTGCCGCCTTTAAAGCTACTGATAAAGCTTCTTGGCAGATCACATTACCTGTTTCATTATTTGGAACCATCATAATTAATATATATGAGCACATAAATATAAACAAACTAACATTTATTTTTATAAGCTTCAAAATGTGTATTGAATGATACAAATTAGATGATATTTTTTCAAACACAGAATTGCCATTAGAACAGCAGAAATACTGTGTAAATTACCCTTACAAAGCAGAAAAATTTGTCACTTACCAGCCATGAGTGCATTTATATAATTTGCTGGATATGGTTACCAAGGTCTTTCAACATTAAATGGTGTGACTGCAGGACATGTTTTGTGTAACTTTGTTATCTTGTTATCCAGAAACTGTTCTAGCATTAAGTTGATATTGCAGCTATATGCTCATATTTCTTTATTGCCCACAAGGGGCTACACACAGAGGAGAAAAACAAGGACAGACAAACGGATTAAGTCGATTACATCGACCCCAGTGCATAGCTGGTACTTAATTTATCGACCCCGAAAGGATGAAAGGCAAAGTCGACCTCGGTGGAATTTGAACTCAGAATGTAGTGACAGACAAAATACCTATTTCTTTACTACCCACAAGGGGCTACACACAGAGGGGACAAACAAGGACAGACAAATGGATTAAGTCAATTATATCAACTCCAGTGCATAACTGGTACTTATTTAATTGACCCTGAAAGGATGAAAGGCAAAGTCGACCTCGGTGGAATTTGAACTCAGAATATAGTGAAAGACGAAATATTTATTTCCTTACTACCCACAAGGGGCTAAACACAGGAGGGACAAACAAGGACAGACAAATGGATTAAGTCAATTATATCGACCCCAGTGCATAACTGGTACTTATTTAATTGACACCGAAAGGATGAAAGGCAAAGTCGACCTCGGCAGAATTTGAACTCAGAACATAACGGCAGACAAAATACCGCTAAGCATTTCACCTGGTGTGCTAACATTTCTGCCAGCTCGCAGCTTGCAGCTATATGTTCTGTTTGGAAAGATGATTGGATACTGCAGTACAACATAGGAAGGATGCAGCACCTAGATCCTTTTGATGGCCCAGAATGGAATCACATGACAATATCTTTTGGGTCTGATGGCTTATTATCTATACAAATGGCAGCACATGAAAGCTGAATTTCAATTGGTTTAATGATCAGAATACCAAAAGCCTGAAAGACCAAATATTTAGAACATTGAATTTTGAAATATTTAAGGGGAAAATATGACAAACAGATTTAAAAAACATTTTTATAATTTTAAAAAAGAGTTTATTTAAGAAACATATAGCATGTTTACCTTTTGTTATCATACCATGTCAAAATAACTACTTTAGGTGAAAAGCGAAAAACAGTCTAAAAAAAGCATATATTTACAGTTTTAAAATGGAGTTTGAAAAACATGTAACATATTTACTTCTTGTATTATGTTTTAGGGGAAAAATAATAAGAAAAATAGTTTTAAAAACATTTATTTACAGTTTTAAAATGGTGTTTGAGAAACATGTAAGATATTTTTCTTTTTTATTATGCAAAACAAAGTCAAGTGAGATATGGCGAGCATAGTTATTTACAAAAGATAAAAATAAAAAGGGTATTACAGGGATACTGTTATTGAAGATGCAAGGGAAAATCTAAATAGTTTATTTTTTGAATTCATCTGTGTTTTTGTTTTTTTCTTTTAATTCTCTCATTGTTGAATATGTTTCTTCTCCCTTTTCAATACAAACATAAACATACCAAACAATTAAAAGGTTGAATTTGATATATTGAAAGCAGGTTTTATACATTTACTTATCTTCCTTTGCCTTCACTGTAAATTGCTGCATGACTCCATTATATGAAATTCAGCCTTTAATCATTTAATGTCTTTTATCACATACTTGTTTTAGTTACTGAACCGCAGCCATACTGGGGCACCATAATGAAGGTTTCTAGTTGAGCAAATTGACCCCAGAACTTATCTTTTGAAGCTTGATATTTATTCTATTGGACCCTTTGGTTAAACCACTAAGTTACAGGGTTTAACACTTTCGTTACCAACCCGGCTGAAACCGGCTCTGGCTCAGTAGTACAGATGTCTTGTTTTCATAAGTTTTGAATTAAAATCTTCCACCAAACCTTAATCACAATTAATGTTCCTAACACTAGCTGAATGATAACTAAGTTATTTTACTAAACTCTTTGTTATATTTAAAGTAATTGAAAGAAACACAGAGCACCTCAAAATAAATACAGTAACAAAAGGGTTAAAGAAACCAACCCAACACTGGTTGTCAAGCAGTGGGTGGGTGGGGAAGGGCTACACAACCCCCTCACACACACACATGTGTGTGTGTGTGTATTCATATATCAATGGCAGGATTCTTTCAGTTTTCATTTACAAAATCCACTGAGAAAGCTTTAGTTGGCCCAAAGCTATAGTAGGAGAAACATGTGCAAGGAATCATGCTGTGGGACTGAACCCAAAATAATGTTCGGAAGCAAACTTGTTACCACACATTCATACCTGTCTGTATTAAAAGGAAAGAAGGTAAATATTTAATGAGAGAGTTCAAAGAATGGAAGTATTCAGTAAATAAAACCATTTCAGATTAATACAGGCTTGTTTTTTACTACCTATAGATGTACATATATATAAAAAGCATCCATGCAGGTACCATGTGAACAGTTCCTGTGCTGGTGCCATGTAAAAAGCACCGATGATGGTGCCATGTAAAAAGCACCTGTGTTGGTACCACATAAAAAGCACATTTGCTGGTACCACTTATAAAGCACTGGTTCTGGTGTCACATAAAAAAAGCACCCAGTGCACTCTGTAGAATGGTTAACATTTGAAGGGCATCGAGCCAGAGAAATCATACCAAAGCAGGTCAATATAAGCCTGGCGCAATTCTCCACCTTGCCAGCTCCTGTCAAATCATCCAACCCATATCAGCATGGAAAATGGATGTTAAACGATGATGATGATGACGACATATAATTCACATATACATATATGATTGATAACTCTGTGAGGTAAACAGATCATGTCTTTATGCAGTTATAATGCATAGAAGTATTTGTTTATAACAAAAGAACCTATTTTGCTTGTATATGGTTAAATGATGGTCTGAATAGAAATTGTCAGAAAGTATTGTTATATATATTGTTATTAATATTTATTGATGTGGTGGCAATCTGGCAGAATTGTTAGCATGTTGCACAAAATGCATACAGGCATTTTGTCTGTCTATATGCTCTCAGTTCAAATTCTTCCAAGGTTGACTTTGCCTTTCACCCTTTCAGAGTCAACGAAATAAGTACCAGTTGAACACTGGGGTCAATGTAATCAACTAGCTGTCCTCCAAAATCTTAAGCCTTGAATTCTATAAGGTATGGACTCATACAAAGTTTGAATTGTTTTTCAGCCCTCCTGTGAAATCTGGCTTTGAGCACCTCCTGGTGAACAGTTTTTGTGGAAACTGGGTCCTCAAAGTGGTCATGAATCTCTGCAGTAATTTTGGAAGCTGTACTTTTGTGATCCTTTCTAACAATTTGTGTAAGAGTCTGACAGTCCCTATCTGAAAGTTTTGGTCTTCTTCCGGAGTTTTGTTTTGACGAGGAGGTTGTGTCCTTGAGCAAGACACTATATTTTCATGTTGCTCCAGTTCACTCAGCTGGCAAAAATGAGTTGTACCTGTATTTCAAAGGGCCAGCCCTGTCACACAACTGTGTCATGCTGAATCTCCCTGAGAACTACGTTAAGAATACACATGTCTGTGGAATGCTCAACCACTTGCATTTTAATTTCACAAGCAAGCTGTTCTGTTGATCATATCAGCTATCAATTGGGACTCTTATTGTTATCAATGGAGTGCTCCTTTATGTGTGTATGTGTGTGGTGTGTATGTATATATATATATATATATAGATATAATAATAAGGGTTTTTTGCAACAAGTTGCTTAATCACATACCGAAAATTTTAGAAATAGCAGCCAAAAGACTACTATTTCCTTTTACCACAAAAATAAGTCTCCACAGACAACAATATTTGTAACTCACATATGGCAAAAAAAGAAGAAAAATAATGAAATCACACAATCATGAAATCACCAAATCTTCATTAAATCACATCCCATGGTCTGAACCCAAAGACTGTGTGATTTCATTATTTTTCTTCTTTTTTTGCCATATGTGAGTTACAAATATTGTTGTCTTTGGAGACTTATTTTTGTAGTAAAAGGAAATAGTAGTCTTTTGGCTGCTATTTCCAAAATTTTTGGTATATGGTTTAAGCAACTTGTTGCAAAAAACCCTTATTATTATAATTATATAAATTTTTATCGAATATGGTCCTTTTCCATACCGAAATACTACTAGGTGAAATTTGTTGATTTTATTAAATTAATTATATTTTACCCTAGATAGATAGATAGATAGATAGGGAGGTAGATATATTTGTGTGTGTGTGTGTGTGTATGTATATATATATATATATATATATGTGATGATGATGATATATATTGTTAAATTTGGTGTTGGTCATTTTTTTTTCTTACCAAATAAGCACACACACTATATATTCATTCTTTACTTGTTTATTATTGTTCTTATTTTATCCATTGTCTGGAAATCTTTCGTCACACATCTGTAACCTTTTCAGCAACACTTCTATCCCACGTGTATCCTCCTGTTCTGTTTAGTCCATTAGTAAGTAAATATATAGTGCACGTCTTTATTTGGCAGCAAAAAAAATAAAAAGGATTATCCTAACTATAACAATATCTGTTTTGAACCACCACCAGTTGTAATACAAATGTGCTCAACCCACTGAGAAAACCTGGCCTGTTAGATACAGCTACTAAATCTTCATTAAATCATATCCCATGGTCTTAAAAATAAAACTTTTGATAAAGTAGTCCAAGAAATAATTACAATATCTGAAAGAAAGGATATTCATGTCTGACATGTCTTAATCATTGGTCTGTTTGATCAATAGATTGACCAAGGGCTAAACTACTTATCAGCAGTAGCATTGTTGTAACTATTTTGACCACCACCACTACTACCACCATTACAAACCAATGAGAAGTCACTATGTGGTTACTTGATTTGCTGGAAGTAATAGCCAAATCTTCCTCAGACCATACCCTACTGTCTTAAAAAGAGCAAGATTGGGTTGGGTTTCCTGTAAATACTCTTTTACTTGTTTCAGTTACTGGGCTGTGGCCAAGCTGGGACACTACCTTGAAGGGAATTACATGATTATTTCAACTACAGGACTTAGCTTTTAAGTCTGGTACTTGCCTTTTTTTTCCAGTTGATGTTAACACAAAGACAGACACAAACACACACATGCGCTCACACACACACACACACACACATACACACACTCCTGTAAATACATTCATACATACATGCAAACATATACATACATTTATATGTATGTACATATATGTGTGATTGTGTGAGAGAGAGAGGGGGGTTCTATACAGTTTCCATATCAATTTCACTCTGAAATTTTATAGTAGATGTCATAGAATAGGGCCAGACCCAAGACTTTATGGTTATAGGATGAATTTCTTATCACACAGCCATACCTGTTCCTATAGAGAAAATGACAGGATGGTTATATCTGGAATGCCTTTGATCATTGATCTGTTCAATAAATGTTGATTTGGGTGGGTCTAAACAGAAATAACAACCATCCACCATTACCATCACCATCACACTAGAACCACCATTGTCCTTCTCCATCTGCAGCTCAACCATCAACATCATTGACAACATTATCACCACCACCACCACCACCATCACAACCACCACCACCACCACCACCACCACCACCACCACCACCACCACCACCACTGCTGCTGCTGCTATTATCTGCCATCATCAATACTGCTTACCCTTTGTTCCCCACCCTGTATTGAGGTAAACCATCTATTTCCAATCTACTGCTGCCTCTTTGGACCTCTCCCTGACCTCCACCCATCTCTAGGGATTAATCTGTTTTTCAGCAACGCATGATTCCTTTAAAATTCCATCATTAGATATTTATCAAATTATGATAGTGGATCCAAGATTTTTCTCATTGTCGTCATCATCATCATCCTCACCACCACCACCACCACCACCACCACCACCACCACCACCACCACCATCATCATCATCATCACCATCATCATCATCATCTTCCTCCTCCTCTCTCCTCCTCCTCCCTCCACCATCATTCCCACCATGTATCCATAGTCTATCATTGTTATTCTTAGTGTTGTTTCAGTAGTAAGGCTGTGAGCTGGCAGAATCATAAGCATGCCAGGCAAAATGCTTAGCAGTATTTCGCCTGTCTACTACACATTCTGAGTTCAAATTCTGCCAAGGTTGACTTTACCCTTTAATCCTTTTGAGGTTGATAAAACAAAACAAGAACCAGTTGAGTACTGGGGTTGATGAAATTGACTTTCCCTTTCTCCAGAAGTTGCTGGCCTTGTGCCAAAATTTGAAACCAACAATATTTCAGTAGAAGAACGTGGTGAGCTAACAGAATCATCTGTGCAGTGGACAAAATGCTTAGTGGCATTTCTTTTGGCAATATGTTCTGAGCTAAAATTCCTCCAAAATCAACTTTGCCTCTCATTCTTTCGGGGTCGATAAAATAAGGACCAGTTATGCATAATATCAATGTAATCAACTAGTCCCTTCCTCCAAAACCTCAGGACTCTGTGCCTGCAGTAGACTGGATTATTTAGCAGTGATTCTCAACCAGGGTCCATATAAGATTTTATTGCTAAAGTTTATGTGCAATAAATTGTGAGTAAGGCGGTAAGCTTGCAGAAAGGTTAGCACAGTGGGAGAAATGCTTAGTGGTATTTCGTCTTTCTTTACGTTCTGAGTTCAAAATCTGCTGAAGTAGACTTTACCTTTCAACCTTTTGGGGTTGATAAATTAAATACCTATTTCTTTACTACCCACAAGGGGACACACAGAGAGGACAGACAAATGGATTAAGTCGATTATATCGACCCCAGTGCGTAACTGGTACTTATTTTATCGACCCCAAAAGGATGAAAGGCAAAGTCGACCTCGGCGGAATTTGAACTCAGAACGTAGCGGCAGATGAAATACTGCTAAGCATTTCACCCGGTCTGCTAACAATTCTGCCAGCTCGCCACCCTTGATAAATTAAATACCAGTTGTGTATTAAGGTCGATCTAATCGACTGGCCTGTTCTCCCAAAATTTCAGGCTATGTGCCCAGAGTAGAAAAGAATAAATTGGTTATTCTTCAACAGAATATTTTAACAATTCTTTTATGTGCAATTCCTAATATTATAAAAATTTATGCATTTCCTAATAATTATAAAAATTCAGTAGGATTTTTTTTTATATACATTGAATAGCTATGGTGGTCCAGAGGAGTAAAATAGGAATCAAAGGAGTCCATAGGAAAAAGAATGGGTGAGAACCACTGATTTAGGCAATGGATGACAGTATAGATAAAGTATCAGACATCTCTTTGGTTACCATCTCTTTGCAACCTTGTTTTTAACTTTTATGAAGGACAATCAAAAAGTACATACCTGTTGAATTCTTCTGGGTTCATCAATGCCTTTCATCTTTCAGGGTCAATGGAATAAAGTACCAGTCATATACTGAGTTAATTTGGTCAGCTACACACCTATGTACTGATCTTGAGGGGCTGCAGTTCATGAGAGATGACAAAAGGCCACAAGTGGTGGCAAGATGTTGTGCCACACAAAACCTGCTCAACCTCAATAGGCATTGTAAAGTGGACATAAACTGGTAATGGTGATGGTTATGATGATGACGATGATGATAATGACGGCAACGATGATGATGGAATAATGGTGATGATAATGATGACATTGTCAGTGGTGATTATGGTGTCACTGCCGCTGCTGTTGTTGTTGTTAAGCAACAAGACGGGTAAGGGTGATTAGGTGATGGTCTAGGGCTTAGGGGCGGGAGACCCCAGACCATGGAAAAAAAAAACTTTGGTTGGCTTGTAGTCGAGGGCTCTTCGTTGACGCCTGACACCACTGGGAGGTGGCCCTTGAAGTCGCTGGAAATGGAGATCTCCAGGTCCAAATTCTTGAACGGCTGCTGTTGCTGCTGCTACTGCTGTGATGACAAGGATGATGATGATGATGATGATGAAGAGGACGAGAAGGAGGAGGAGGAAAACAATGATAAGAAGACGATGAGGATGATGAGGGTGTTGATGATGTTGATGATGACAACAACAACAAACAATGATAATGATGATAACAATAATGAGGTTGATGATGAAAGTGGTAGTGGTGGCAGTGATGATTATGGCAGAAGTGGTGGTGGTGGTAGTATTAGTGATGGTGGTGGAGGTAGTGATAAGTTATCATTCAGGCATCTATCGTTATTATTGACATTGTTATTGTTATCAAGTTATTCAACAGTCTGTTATTCCACAAGGATGGAATCAAAATCGGATATGGCAGTTTCTATGTTTAATTAGTGTCTATACAGGCTATATATCTATGGAGCTGAAGGTGGAGAAACCATAGTTGGCCAGGACGATTGCATTTCAAACAGTAGACTGAAAGATTCATGGTTCAAATCTCATTACTATTGCTGCACTTTATTTGTAAACAAAGATGCTCTACTCTCAAATGATTCCAGTCCACTTAACTGTAAATGGTTCTAGGAGTGAGATAGTTATCTAGATAAAGTTTTTTGGAGCATATGCTCATAGATAATGAGATCGAATATGACACTGGCATTTTATTGTTCCTCTGAGAATAGTATTTTACTCTCTTTTACTTGTGTCAGTCATTTGACCGTGGCCATGCTGGAGCACCGCCTTTAGTCGAGCAAATCGACCCTAGGACTTATTCTTTGTAAGCCTAGTACTTATTCTGTCGGTCTCTTTTTGCCGAACCACTAAGTTATGGGGATGTAAACACATCAGCATCGGTTGTCAAGCGATGTTGGGGGGACAAACACAAACACACAAACATATACACACGTCCGTACATATATATATATATATATATACATATATATGATGGGTTTCTTTCAATTTCCGTCTAGCAAATCTACTCACAAGTCTTTGGTCGGCCTGAGACGATAGTAGAAGACACTTGCCCAAGGTGCCACGCAGTGGGACAGAACCCAGAACCATGAGGTTCGTAAGCAAGATACTTACCACACAGCCACTAAAAAAAAGCACAACACACTGCCTAGTCTAGGAATTGAAACCACAATTTCAGCACTCTAAGCACCAGGCCACGTGCCCTCATATATATAAATCCTCCTCCTCTTCTTTTGAAATATTCCATTATACACCTGTATCTCACATCTTACCTGCTAAATGTGATGAAGCCAAAAGTAAGTTCATACACCTCTGGTTCAATGAATGTTCTTGAAGATATTCATGCTATAAGTAGTTGTTGTTTTGACATTAGTTCCATCTAAACTGAGTTATAATTTCGGAAAGAGCAGAGCAGGAACCAAACAGGGAGCTCTTCATAGTAATTCAATCTGCTAGAAATAGCAAGCAAATCTCTGCCAAAACACACTTTACTGTCTTAAAATGAAAGAACACATTTCTTCATGTAATCATACTTACAATTATGTTTGGAAAGATGGTAAGGTTATAACTGGAATGTATTTGGTTATAGGTGTGCTCAGTTAGAGCTCATCTGAGGCTATATCATAAAAACAGTGATCACCATAGTATCACCATTGAAGATTGTTTTTTTTTTTATTTGCATTTGCTCTATTTTTTTTAGCAATTTCATATCTTTTGATAACTACAATTTGGATTGTATGAATTAACTCAGGTGACCCGTGCATTAGAAACCGACTATGTGGCACCTTAGACAAATATCTTCTGCTATAGTCTTGGGCCAACTAAAGTCTTGAGAGTGGATTTGGTAGACAGAAACTGAATGGAGCCTGTTGTGTGTGTATGTATGTATATGTATATGTTATATATATATATGTATATATATATATCTATATATCTATATATATATATATATATATAATATATATATATATATATATATATATATTCGTGGCCTCTACCTGGGATGTAGCCAGTCGACTTATGCATACCTTTCCTTCTTGGGACACAAAACTCCACTTGTGAAGACCCATTGAGGAAGTGAAAATCAAATCAGATATCAGAAATCGGAACCAAAATCGAAGTCGATCAACATCAATGGAAATTGCAGTGATACCAATGCCAGTGACACGTAAGCGAACCATCCAATCGTGGCCGTTGCCAGCGCCGCCCTGACTGGTCTCCGTGCCGGTAGCATGTAAAAAGCACCATCCGATCGTGGCTGTTGCCAGCCTCGCCTGGCCCCCATGCCGGTGGCACGTAAAAAGCACCACCTGACCGTGGCCGTTGCCAGCGCTGCCCTGACTGGCCTCCGTGCCGGTGGCACGTAAAAAGCACCATCCGATCGTGGCCGTTGCCAGCCTTGTCTTGCCCCCGTGCCGGTGGCACGTAAAAAGCACCATCCGTCCGTGGCTGTTTGCCAGCCCCATCTGGCACCTGTGCGGGTAAAACGTAAAAAGTACCCACTACACTCACGGAGTGGTTGGCGTTAGGAAGGGCATCCAGCCGTAGAAATACTGCCAGATCAGACTGGGCCTGGTGCAGCCTTCTGGCTTTCCAGACCCCAGTTGAACTGTCCAACCCATGCTAGCATGGAAAGCGGACGCTAAATGATGATGATGATGATGATGATGATTCGGTAGCCATGATAAAACTCTGAGTTTCGGATGTTGGGGCGGAAACCCATGCCGCCATCTCTTTTTACCCCGACATCCGAAACTCAGAGTTTTATCATGGCTACCAGATAATTGTCACATATTATATTTACAGATAAATTCTTCTATTTACATAATATTGAGGTCTCTTTCATTCTTTTGTTGTCTTACCATTTCTATGAATTTTCCATAAGAAACATGTTTGGCCATGGGGAAATATTATCTTCCTTGGAAGCAGGTGTTGGTTGGTGACAGGAAAGGCATTCAGTCATAAAAAAATCTACCTCAACAAATTCTGTGTAATCCATGCAAGTATGGATAAGTGAATGTTAAATGATGATGATGATGATGATGACAATGCAATGATGATGATGATATATATATCTTAACACTGGCTACCTTGTGTAAGGAAAAGTTCCTTTCAAAGAAAAACTATTATGTGTCACATCTATTATTTATAACATTACTCTGTTTGTCATGACATGCATGGGTGTTATACCCTTAACAAACTTATCTATGGAATGAATTTGAAGATGTTATCAAAATCTTTAACATTATGAAATAATATAGTAAAGATCTATAAATATATGATTCAAAATCAAAATAAGAACATTTACAAAACAAGGAATTACCATAGGTACCACCAGTTATTATTATTGGTTTCAAATTTTGGCTCAAATTCAGCAATTCCAAGAGAGAGTGCAAGCCGACTAAATTGATCCCTAGTCCTCAATTCATACTTATTTTATCAATTCCAAAAGGATGAAAGGCAAAGTCGACAATGGCAGAATTTGAACTCAGAATATAAAGATGGAGGAAATGCTGCTAAGCATTTTTGCCTGGCATGCTGATGTTTCTGCCAGCTCACTGCCTTGATGATGATGATGATGATGATGATAATAATAATGATAATAATAATAATAATAATAATAATAATAATAATAATAATAATTATGTACATTATTTACATTCGACGGATAGTTGTCCTCATCTTCTTTGTTGTTAACACAACGTTTTGGCTGATATACCCTCTAGCCTTCCTCAGATGTCTTGGGGAAATTTCCTTAGGAATTAGAAAATTACCTTAATTAGGAAATTACCTTAGGAATGAGAACCCAGTTTCAAAATTTCCCCAAGACACCTGAAGAAGGCTGGAGGGTATATCAGCCGAAACATTGTGTTAATAACAAACAAGTTGAGGACAAATATCTGTCAAATGTAAATAATGTAAATAATGTACATAATTCCTCATCTCTTAAATATAAAAACTATAATAATTATGGTTTCAAATTTTGGCACAAGGCCTGTAGTTTCAGGGTAGAGGGCAACTCAATTACATTGACTCCAGTGTTTAGCTGTACTTATTTTATTAATTCTGAAAGAATGAAAGGCAAAGTCGACCTTGATGGAATTTGAACTCAGAACATAAAGACAGATGAAATGCTGCTAAGCATTTAGCCCAGTGTATCAATGATTCTGTCAGCTCACTGCCTTACCAATTATTATTATTACTACTGTTGCTAAGGCAGCAAGCTGGTAGAATTCTTAGAGCATTGGAAATAAACGTTTTGATGTTTCACTGAATTTCTTCTTATATGCTACATTTTTTTGAGTTCAAATTCTGTTGAGTCAGTTTTTACCTTTCATTCTTCTGAAGCTGATAAAATATGTACCAACTGAGCACTGGGGGTCAATGTAGCTGTCTTACACCCATACCCAAAAATAGCTGGCATTGCCAAAATTTGAAACCATTATTAGTAATATTGCGGTACTGTAGTCTGAAGCTTTTGTATTTACTTATACAATATATGATAGTGCACTGTAAAAGCACCCATACAAGTGTCATGCGAGTGCCTATGCTGATGCCACATAAAAGCGCCCAGTACTCTCTGTACAGTGGTTGGCATTAGGAAGGGCATCCAACTATAGAAACCATGCCAAAATAGACAAATGGAACTTGGTCAGCTGGAAAGCTGACCAACTCCTGTCAAACAATCCAACATATGCCAACACAGAGAACGGATGTTAAAAGATGATGATGATGATGATGATGATGATGATGATGATGATGATGATGATGATGGTGATGTTGTTGATGATGATGATGATGATGATGGTAATACAAGTAAAAGCAAGGATTTTGTTTCTGCTGGAACATGAAGACATTGTAATTAAGCAGAGTCAACTAGCTTAGCTGACTACTAGCATGCAAGAAACTGGATGTTGGTCATTTACATATATATATATATATGTGTATACATACATACATGCATACATACATACATACATACATGTGTGTGTGTGTGTGTGTGTGTATGTATGTATTAATGTATGTATGTATGTATGTATGTATGTATGCATGTATGTATGTATGCATGTATGTAGGAATGTATGTATATGTACACATTTCTGAATGCTACATCATGTAAAGTAAATTTCTGATTGAAGAATTTCCTGTCTCATGTCAGTCATTATTACAAGCAGTGTCGCATGTCTGAAGATTGAGTTTTGGAATTTTCTTCTACAACATTCCTTTACAATGCAATAATAATAATGTCTGTTTAATTCTCATCACACCCTTCACCAGATCTAGTGGTGTCAACCATTTCGAGCGACCCACATGCGAGAAGCCAGTATTGATATGCATTCAAATATATGCATCGACATTTGTGAATTCTACATGCAAGAAAAGATGCCTGTTAAAGAAGAATTTACTCATTCCAGTCAATAATATTTCATCTAAATTCTAAGCCACTTCTCAAAGCAGAAGCAGAATCTAATTTCAGAATTTTGTTTGCTACAGAGTTGATGCCGCTATCATTAATCTTAACCAATGCCGTCCCAATCAACTTTTATTATATTTCTGCCCTAACCCACTGCCGACACCCTCCAACCCCCACCTCAACAACAACAACAACAACAACAACACTGCTGCCTGACCACAACCACTATCACTACAATCTAGTTACTATCCAATCTCTATCGCAACCACCCAATCGCCATCTCTGTCTCCACTACCACCGTTCAGTTATTCCACTTAGTTATATATTCATATATATGTGTATGTATATATATGTGTGTGTGTGTGCTTGTGTGCATATGTTTAAACACACACACATATATATATATAGATAGATATATACACACATACATCTATATATATATTTATACACACACACACATACTGTCATATATATATATTTATATATATGCTTTTAAAGACTCTTGTCTTGACTACTGTATTGTGCTGTTGCAGTTGCTGCCACCACCACCACCACCATGACTACTACTACTACTACTACTACTACTACCACCACCACTACCATTATGCCATTACTTGTTATCAATGTTGTAACTAGTTTAATTATGCTTCCCACAGGACCACGCAACCCAAGATCTTGCTTGGATGAGAATCTTTCTTGTACCTTTTCCTATTAAGATCCCTCCCATGCTGTTGTTCATAATCTGCCCTTACTTTATATCAAGGAATTTTTGGATAATTCTTGCTGATTCAAGCAAACAATGGAGACCAAGCTTTCCAAGGTTTACTCTCAAATTCTTTATCATTCTTTATCACAGTTTCCATAGCTCCCAATAATAATTGGTCAGATCATGACACTGGCATCTTCTTTATTCCGCATTTGAGAATTTCATGCTTAAAATCAGTGTAAAATTTTACTTTCTTCTTCTTTCTTCATCTCATATCAAATGGCATGCCATATTAATTACAAGACATTTTCTTCTTATCAATGACTACAATATCAAGCTCACTGTGGTCTATTGTTCTTTCAGTTTGCAAAGAAAAAAATCCCATAACAGCCCCATTTCTTCATTTTCAAGGACTTTCATATTTGTTCCTAGTGAATGATTATTGCTCTTTTCTGTACATGCAAAGCTAAGCCTCCTGTCAAATTTCCAGTGAATTATTACAGCAATTCTCTTGTGTCTATTCTTTTTGCATTTATTTTGCCCAAACTGTGTTTTCTGATGTGATGTGAACTATAGGTGCAAGTGTGGCTGTGTGGTAAGAAGCTTGCTTCCCAACCACATGGTTCAGGTTTCAGTCCCTCAGTTTAACGCAAAATTTCATGTTTACTCTTTATTCCTATCCATTATAAAATTTTAAACTACAGCATATGCATGATAAAAAAAAAACACAAATTTCACAACTTGCAAAGTAAACACAATGATATCACTCAGCACACTGCTTCATGAAGGTCACTGTTAGCTCTCACTGTGCACACAATCATGTGCTGCCATCTGTTGGTGCTCTACAGAACTAGTCTGGAAATATTTTGATACCATCTTGTAGCTTTGAAGTTTTGATGTTGTGATAGTATATTTTTAAAACGACATTGTCGAAGAGGTGTGGAAGTTCAGGTCTGGCTGGTTCGAACACAAAACAGGTAGAATATTTGAGCCAGATATGGCCAGTTTAAATGACAAAGGGTTAAGGAAAAAATGTCCCCTTCTTAAAAAGATAGAATCCTAAACTTGTTTCCTATAATTTTACATCTTGAATATTCATTAACTCACTTCTCCCTCCTTTTTGTTCCATATATAGATACATATGTATATTGTGAGTCACTTCCTCATCTTCTTGTTGATATCTTTTGACTCCTCATCTTTTCTCCACACTATGATTTCTGCCTCATACCATCTTGGTGATACTGTTCATAAGTAGATATTGTTTATAAGATATTTCTTAAATGCAATTTGGATTTAAGAATCTTGGCTGTGTTTAAGAAGCCTGCTTCCCAACCATATGGTCTCCAATTCAGTTCCATTGTGTAGGACCTTAGACAAGTGCCTTCTACTATAGCCCTTGGTCAATCAAAGATTTGTAAATGTATTTGATAGATAGAAACTGAAAGAAGCCTGTTTGTATCTATATCTATATCTATATATCATCAAAGAATTCATAAATCAGAAAAAAATGCACTTGTATATTTGACATTTGCCATATTTCATTCTATAACCTTCATTTCTGAAGAATGCAGCGTTACATAACCAAACTGTTACCTAACACTCTGTTGAACCTTTAGTGTGAAACTGATTAGTATGATCAGCCATAATAGATATACAGGATGTCCCCAAAAGATTGATATTATTTCATGGTCTAATAACATAGTCAATTTTCAAATGATCTCAAATTTTAACAAAATGTGTAAAAACTAATTTTTTTCCTTTCTTTTCAGGATGAAGAATGACATTCACTAGAAATGAAAAGGCGGTTTGTGTGCTAGAATATGCTTGAACACAGTTAAACAAGAATGTGCAGCAGGCATTTTCAAGAAAATTCAATAAAAATGCATTTCTCAATATCAAATCATATCCTAATGTAACTGCAAAATATTTATAAAATTTGCACTAAAGGATCTAGTTGATTCTAGTCTTTGGCATAAAACTTTTAAAATCATCCATGACCAGATGATTGAATTTACTTCTGTTCCTTCCCTGAGAATATCTGTTATGAGCTTCATTTAGAATGAAGGGATTAGTGGTATTACAATCAAAATAAAAGAGAGGATCTCCTCTTGAAAAATGACTCTTCTTATCTATACATCTGCTAACCTGTCTCTTTCAGATGGTAACTTCAGTCTTCCATATTGCAGTGCATAATCTAACATTTTCTGAGATCTTAAACAATGTTAGACAATACTTAATATATTAGTATGGAACTAAATTATATGCCTTTTTAAATCAGTGTTATTCACAAATTTGTCATTTTCTTTTCCCAGTTCATCAAGGCCATCTTTGGTCTTTCATTTCCCTGCTCATTTTTTTCTCTTTTCATAGCATTTCCGTTTATCAAACATTAAGTGTTTTAGGTACAGATGTTGGTACATCCCTTGGTAAGTGAAAAATATGAAATTGTTTGTCATTTGAAACAGCATTTCCTATTAATTTGTCCTTGATATAAGACAAGTTTTTCCCATTAGTTAACTGCAATGATACTATGCCTTTGATATACAACCAGGGTTGATCAATCTAGTTGCCCCAAGGACAACCTACAATCAAAGTTGATCAATCAAGTTGTCCCATTGTCTACCTACAATCAAAGTTGACTAATCTAATTCTTCCATTTATTATCTAGTCATAGTTAACCAGTCAAGTTGTTTGATTGAGTATTCGCAATAATATTTCATCAATCTATTGTTCCACCAACTACCTAATCACAGTCAACCAATCAAATTATCTCATTGGTTATCTACAGTCATACTTGACCAGTCAAACTGTCCTACTGATTACCTACAATCCTAGTTGTTCAGACTAGCTGTCCTGTTCATCTACAATCATTGTTGACCAATCAAATTGCCTTACTGCCTTCCTAATCATAGTTGACCAATCTAGTTATCTTTGACTATCTACAATCATTGTCAGATAGTTTGGTTGTCTCACTAAGTATCTATCATAAAGATTGTCAAATGATTAGCTTGACTAGGGAGTTACTAAGCACAAAAACTCTTTTGTTACTGCTACAGTTGCTACTACTACTACTACTAACAGCACCACTGTTACTACTAATACTATTGCTGGTACTGTGAAGTTTCAGTGACCTCTGTTGATACCACCACCACCACCACCACCACCACCACCACTACCACCACTACCACCACTGTCACCACCACCACCACCACCAATGCCTCCACCACCACCACCACCACCACCACCACCGCCGCCGCTGCCACAATACCCCCACCCCATCACCCCCACAGTCATTATCGTTGCCTCTGTAACCAATGCTTGCTGCTAGATCCCATGTATTTCTTTGTTCTGTCGCTTCAATTCATGTAGTAGTGTTCATTATTGATGTTGGTTCTTAAAAGAAACACTTCAATAATCCGCAACCCTACCCCTGCCCACCAACTATTGTTTCGAGACTCTCTTCATGTAAGTATGAAGTGTAGCTATCAGTTTTTTAATCAATCTAATCAATAGGCCAGATCAAATTCTCAGGTAAACCCTTCAGTTTCGATTATTTATCATTTATTTTCTACATGTATATTGTTAGGTTCACTTTTATCATTTAAGACCACCATTTTTTTGTATTATATTTATTATTTACTATTATTACCATTATCATTATTATTATAAAGGTGGTAAGCTGGCAAAATCATTAACACACCGGACAAAGTACTTAGTGGCATTTTGTCTGTCTTTACATTCTGAGTTCAAATTCTGCTGAGGTCGAGTTTGCCTTTCATCCTTCCTGGGTGGATAAAATAAGTACTAGTTGAGTACTAGGATCAATATATTTGACTCATCCTCTCCCACAAAACTGCGGGCCTTGTGCCAAAATTATTATTATTATTATTATTAGTATTATTATTATTATTATTCAGTGATGGAGCAGTGCCTGCCATCAAAGTGACACTGGGTTAAAATATACGAAGCCATGATGACTACCCATCTGATAAGGGCACACTTGGCACATGCATCACAACCATATGTGTGTGACATGGTGATCTCATGTCAAAATAAACAGCACATGACCTTGCAGGTGGGGTCCAGTTAGAATTTCTTCTGCTCGAGTAACCCATCCCGCTCATAAGGTCCCTGAATAAGGGTTGTTTAAGGATGTTGAACAAAACACCCATGTTTCCAGAGGTGAATTATTCAAACCCCAAAGAATTCTTTCGATTCATGGCTGATGAGTCTACATCTGCCTTAAAGACAGTTGCACTAAAAGGTTCCAATCTCTAATTGTGGAGGGAACATGTGGATGGGGTAGATCCAGGAAGACGTGGAACAAAGTAGTGAGAAAGGATCTTCAGATGTTGGACCTCACTGAGGGGATGACAGGTGACTGAGACTCCTGGTAATTTGCTGTGCTTGAGAAGACATGTCAAACTAAGTAAAATCATGGTTGCCCTTGCATTAAGGTATGTCCCCTCTATCCCTCTCCAGCTGAGTGTTCCTAATTTTGCAGGCTTGTGGGTACTGGTATCATGTGAAAAAACACCTGTACCAGTGCCACATATATGCATCTATGCTGGTGCTGCATAAAAACACCCAATACACTCTGTAAAGTGGTTGGTGTTAGGAAGGGCATCCAGTTGTAGAAACCCTGCCAAAAAAGACGTGGTGCCTGGGCAGCCCTTCAGCTGGTTGCTCCTGACAAACCATCCAAATCATGCCAGCATGGAAAGCAGACATTAAATGATGATGAGGAGGATGATGATGACGATGATGATGATGACGATGATGATGATAATGGTTGTTACATGAATATTGATTTCTAACATAGGCACAAGGCCAGATATTTCTGAAAGATTTTATCAACTCCAGTATTTGACAGTTATTTTATTTGACAAAATTCTGGGAAGATGAAAGGAAAAATTGACTTTCATTGATTTTCAGAGTGATTTGAATACAGAATGCAAAAGATTTTCCACAAACTTTGACATCATTACTATGTGAACATCATTATTACAATTATAACAAGAGTCGTGGATAAGGAAAATATTTAAGATCTGGACAAAATGCCTTGTAGTATTTAGTTTTGGCAAGAGAGAAAGATATAGATAGATAAATAGAGAGAGAGAGAGAGAAGGATGGATGGAGGGAGAGAGAGAGACTGACAGAAAGAAAGAAAAAAAAGAAAGAAAGAGTAAGTCCTAGAGAAAAAGGGAGAAAGAGAGAGAGAGTTACAAAGTGAAAATGGTTGACAGAAAGAACAGGATGTTGTACAATGACAGCTACGATCAATGAAATCAACAATATTCTGAGTTCAAATCCTGCTGCAGTTGATGAACCTTTATTGTCCTGTGAACAATAAAGCAATTCCACAAAATAAATTAAGTACCAGTCATGTACTGGGATTGATTGAAATACCAACAAATAATTGTGCTTGGTAAAAATACAAAATAAACCCTTCTTGTCCTTATTTTTACTGCTAGTTGTAGTAGTGGTGGTGATGGCAGTGGTGGTGGTAGTGGTAATAGCAACAGCAGCTGCTGTAGAGGGAAAGGGGTGTTTTTGTTGTAATAATTGATGTTGTTGCAGCTGCATGTTCGTTTATATGCGCATATATGCACACAGACAAATGGGTACGCCCAAACAAGTTCAGAGATATACAGCATATATACATATATATGTACACACATACATATATTTATGAGTGCATGTGTGTGTGTGTGTATACCTTCATACACACACACATGTATCATGATGATATATATATATATATATATATATATATATGTGTGTGTGTGTGTGTGTGTTTGTTTTATAAAAATATATTTTATTTGTTATTTCTGTTTTGGTTTATGTCTATCATTGTTTGAATTGCATAATAGTGGTTTTATCTCTAATTTATATTTTATATATTTATATTGTGAAATTTGATTTAATACTAAATTGAATTTTTCCCTGTAAGTTTTACATTAAACTGAAGCATTACTCAATGCCATTTGTAGAGTAGATGAGTACATGTACTTCTACAAAAATATTACATATCGACTCTGTAGTCCCTGATGGTAATTATTTGATCTTAACATATTGGGTTTTTAGACTATTTGTGTAAGCCATGTTTTCTTTTCCTTTTCTTTCTTTTTTTTGTTTATATTGCATGCTTTTGTTTTTCACTCTGATGAAGATCCGTTGCCTTATTTCGAATACCCTATGAAGATAAAGAACTTTATTCTCCCAATTATTTATAGACTGCATTTTGGCAATCTGATCAGTATTAAAAAATAAGCTATAAATGTGGTTCAATCAATGAGTTGGTTAATCTGTGGTTTTCTCCATTTTCTAATTAGTTGCATTTATATATCATCATCATCATCATTTAGCGTCCGTTTTCCATGCTAGCATGGGTTGGACGGTTCAACTGGGGTCTGGGGAGCCCGAAGGCTGCACCAGGCCAGTCAGATCTGGCAGTGTTTCTACAGATGGATGCCCTTCCTAACGCCAACCACTCCGAGAGTGTAGTGGGTGATTTTATGTGCCACCGACACAGGTGCCAGACGAGGCTGGCGAACGGCCACGCTCGGATGGTGTTTTTATGTGCCACCGACACAGGTGCCAGACGAGGCTGGCAGACAGCCACGCCCGGATGGTGTTTTTATGTGCCACCGACACAGGTGCCAGATGAGGCTGGCGGACGGCCACGATCGGATGGTGTTTGTTACGTCCCCAAAGCACGGAGGCCAGTCTATGCGGTACTGGCTACGGCCACATTCGGATGATTTTCTTGTGTGCCACCAGCACTGGTACCACAAAGATACAAATTCCATTGATGTTCATCTATTTTGATTTGTTTTGATTTTCACTTGCCTCAACAGGTCTTCACAAGTGTCACAAGAAGGAAGGTATGCACAGGTGGACTGACTACGTCCCAGGTAGGGGCCACGGGTTATGGCCTGACTAGTCTTGCCGGGTCTTCGGATGGTGTTTTTATGTGCCACCGACACAGGTGCCAGACGAGGCTGGCAGACGGCCACGCTCGGATGGTGTTTTTATGTGCCACCGACACAGGTGCCAGATGAGGCTGGCGGACGGCCACGATCGGATGGTGTTTGTTACGTCCCCAAAGCACGGAGGCCAGTCGATGCGGTACTGGCTACGGCCACGTTCGGATGGTTTTCTTGTGTGCCACCGGCACTGGTACCACAAAGATACAAATTCCATTGATATATACATATATATATATATATATATACACACACAGCTGGTGCTGAGTTGTCAAACATTTAAACCAAATTTTCTCAAAACAACTTGTCTGACCGTTCCATAGGCCTCCCCTTTGAGAAACACTGATTTAACCTAAATTTGAGACACCAGCAAAAGATGGATTTCGACTGATGTACTTACGTGTACAAATGCTCGTTCCCACGGCTTTATTTATCACATTCTCACCTGGAATCGATTTTTGTAATTTTTTTCAAGACTTATACACGCCCTGATACTGTCGGTATCTACATATCAAATTTGAGTGCAATCGGACGGATGTTGCCTGAGATCCTAGAAGACACACACACAGACAACGGATTTTATATAATAGATATACATGTACTAGCAGCTAAGCCTGGTTTCACCTGGTCGGTTTGGATGATGTGGCTGTAAAATCTGCTCTGTGTAAGCATTCAACTTGTTGGGGTACGCTTATGTTAAAAAAAAATTTTAGAATGACTTTTTTTTCTGTCAAAACGCTAAAAATAACTGACCAACAAAAAGAAACTAACCAAGATTCAACCAAATCAAAAAATAAACCCAGATACTAAATGAACAAAGATGAACCATCCCACTTCCATTGCGTGTGCACACGCACGCACACACACACAAGCATACACACACACACACATTCACATACCCACCTTTTACATACACACACACACATATATTCACACAGAGATGAAACGCGGTTTGATTTATTTTTTCATTGTAAAATTTTCATCATCCCACTACCAAGTATGACATCACCCCTTCCTTCCTTATTCATCAATCACATCTTCCTTTCTCATTCACAAACACAAGAGTATTATTATACTAGATTATCTCGGTAACCATAGGAGCTATGAAAAAAATACAAAGCCGAGTATCACCACCTGATCATTCTACACTTGTATAATTTTTCGCGAAATTCCACCCAGCCATAAATGAATTGACACAAAATACATGAGAAGTTAACAGAGAAGAAAATCTTCTTTAATTCCAATGACTTAGAAAGGGTATTAAAGAAATGAGATTGGTTGAATTTATGATCAAAGAAGTGGGTTTTCATCTTACTGAGACAGACAGTGATTTCATGTTTCTCATTTTGTGTAGTTTGAGGTATCTGCTTCAGTGTGTAAGAGTTGATACGGGTGGAAGTAAGGAAGAAACATTGGACAGTCTAAATGAACTAACGTTTATGGATGAAAGTAACTTGAAAAAAGCTTGCAAACAAGTTTGCGTGTGCGCGTATGTGAGAGAAAGAAAGAGAAAGAGAGAAAGATAGATAGATAGGTAGATAGAGAGAGAGAGAGAGAGAGAGAGAGAGAGAGATGTTGTACAATAACATTCTTAGTCACAAACACATTGTACACTTATAACCAAAGCTGTGTTGCTAAATTGCGTTTGCAGCTATAGTGATTGCATGAAAATTATCGAACAATTAATGGAGCTACTACTTTACTTTATTAGAGCCTAGCTTAAAAGCTGCACACTCTGCGGACTTTTAAGCTGGCTCCTATGGAGGACTAATTGAGCCGACTACAAACAGCAGATTAGCTTAACTATAATATAAGTATAATGATTATATGCCCCGTTAGTGTTTGAACAGATGTTTAGGATGGATGAGAATTAATCCATCTTTCTATTGTTTCAGTCCCAAGTTGAATTTCAACTGTTGGCCATTTTGTCCCAAAGTTCTTGTCGGGACGTAAAATTAATGAAGCGAACGTCATTTATCTCCTCCCTTCATTTCTGACGTCATCTGACGAACGCCAAGCTGGCGTGAATTTGCCAAGTTTTACCTGCAAAAAATAGTTTTTGAATTCCAATACTGGATGTCAAGAACCAAAAGAAGGACATATTTTCAATCCTGAGGTCATTCTCATTCCAAAAAGGTATAATGTCTATATTAGAGCAAATGAAGAGTTAGATACGATGGTGGCAGACAGACAGAATTTACTGTTTAGTATAATCAAAATATCAAGAAAATATTATCAAACATTTTAAGAGCATCAAACTTAAAACACTTACCAATTTTATAACCCTTGTCTCTTCATCTATCCACGGACTGAATGTTGAGTAACCATTAATCGTGTTCATAAGGCAATGAACAGCAGAAAGGTTAGCACGCCAGCGGCATTTCGTCCACGTTTGCAATCTCAGTTCAAATTTCACGGAGGTCGATGGTTCCCTTGATTCTTTTGTTGTTGATAAAATAAGTTCTAGTCAAGCTTTGGGTTCAAAATGTTCGACTTTTCATTCCACCAAATTTCAAGCCCTGTTCATATAGCAGAAAGGAATATTTCATTTACGATTTTTATTTACCGATCTTTACTATCATATCCCGATTGTTTATAATGAAATATTCTGTGTGAATATATCGAGAGTGAACTATCGTTTGTGGTTGGAACCTCCAGGTTTCCTGTCCTGAAACTGCCTGGCTAAGAGTTCATACGGTTGGAGGAACAATACTGGACACCTTGTAACTATGTTATGGTACCAACCAGCATGTTACAGAGGGTGTTTAAGAACTCAAAGGTACATAAAACAGCTGACCCACACAACTGTGTCCCGACCTTTGTTTCCTGATAACCTCCAGAAAAAAAGTTGTATTTCCAAAGAAATTTTCTATAAATATCTCTCTGATTGCGTAGATTACGATTATATCGGAATTTAATGTAAAAAAAAAAAATTCACGGAAATTCTGGAAATAAATTGGGATGTGGGTCAGTATATATGTGTGCGCGCCTTCTATTTTCTTCACATTAAATTCTGATATAGTCGTAATGTATGCTATCTGAGAGGTATTTGTAGAATATTTCCTTCAAAGATATCTATTTTTTCTTAAAGTTATGAGGAACCAATTGTGAGGAGGGCACAGCTGTGAGGGTCCGCTCAAAATATCCCCACAAACACCAAAAACAAGGTGAAGATGACTCTGACTTCACTCTAGTCTTCAGGTGTCCGGGTGCGTCCCCCGACGCACACATTCCCTAGCCTCTAATCACCGCGAAAGGTTGAAAGAGACTGAATATTATTTGGAACGAATGCCTTGGAGAAAACGTTTCCGATATTATGACGTCATAATGACAATATGAAGGGAAATGGAAATCTCTGGACTAGACGAGAAATTCTTGAATGAATTTCGAACATAGACGCGCACGCACACAATAGCACACACACGTATACACAAACAAATATTTTTTTTCCTTAGTGAAAATTCCAGGGATAGGGAGCTCCTCCTTTTCCGAACCAAAATAAGGGATTTGCAGCATATTAGGGGGTCACGGTACTTGATTCCACAGAAAAAATCCGAATTTTTTTTTTCCTCAGTGAAAATTTGCTTCGTCTCCCCCGTTCTCTGAACCAAAATATTGGATTTGCAGCATATTAGGAAGTCAAAGTACTTGATTCCACATAAAAAATCCGAATTTTTTTTGTCTCAGTGAAAATTCGGTGGGGGTGGGGGCTCACACCCTTTCCAACCCAAAATATGGGATTTGCAGCATATTAGGAGGTCAGGGTACTTGATCCCATGCAAAAAATCCGAATTTGTTTTTGTTTTTTTGCTGAAAATCGAGCGGGTGTTAATGTGAAAATTTGCCCTAATATTTACATATATAATGTAAGTATTTACATTAATGTGTTCGTGTTTTCGTGTATGTGTGTCTATGTGTACGTGTGTTTCATGTACTTTTGTGTGTGTGCATACCTATCTGTCTATCAATATATACTAATATAAATGTGACGAACTGGCAGGATCTTTAGCACGACAGGCAAAATACTTAGCAGCATATTGTCCTTCTTCGTGTTCTGAGTTAAAATTCTGCCGGATTCGACTTTTTTAAAAATCTTTCGGGGTTGATGAAATGAAGTGCTAGCTGATCACTGAGATCTATGTAATGGACCTACCCACTCCCTCGAAACTGCTGGCCTTGTGCTAAAATTTGAAATGAATATTTACTTGTATAATGGCGGTGAGCTGGCAGGATGGCACGCACACACACGCACTCACGCAAACACTAACACACACACACACACAGGTACATGCATTTACGCATACATACAAACATGCAGGCGCACATGCATACACACAGGCACACAATCGGACGTACACACGAACAGACATATGCGCGTGCATGTATGTATTTATGAAAGCATGTATAACTGTGAAATCAACTTTAAAATCATTTGCATATGGTTACTGTATATACCCAGCGTTACAAGACTCCATCATTACTTTATACATACATACGTTCATTCATACGTACATACGTATGTATGTATGTATGTATGTATGTATGTATGTATGTATTATGTATGTATGTATGTATGTATGTACGTACGTACATACATACACACGTACATACATATGTACATACGTACATACATACGTACGTACCTACATACATGCGTACGTACATACGTGCGTACGTACGTACACACACATACATACATACATACATACATACATACATCATACATACATACATACCTACATTAGACTGTAGGATGTTTTTTTCTGTGAGATTGGTAAAAGTACATCCTTAACATAGCTAGGATCACATTCCAATGACTTTCATGTCTCCTGAGGCCTGGAAGATACTCTACATTCCAACAATTATCATTACTCAACAATGGCAGTTTCCAAAATATTCTTGCACCACAGACTAATTTCATGCAAGATAATTTTCCCCACACCGTTGGATTACATGCATAAGAGAACGCAGTCAAGTGCATAATTTAATTATTACATTTGTAACACATCATTTACATCTGTAAAAGACACTCTACAGATTGCCATATTCTTTTACTTGTTTCAGTTATGTGACTGTGGCTATGCAGGGGCACCATGTTTTAGTCGAACACGTCGACCCCAGGACTTATTTCTTAAGCCTGGTCCTTATTCCATTGATCTCTTTATCTAAGTTACAGGGACATAAATACACCAGCAGCAGTTGACAAGTAGACACAAAGACACACAGTAATAGATATATATACATATATATATAGGGCGGGTTTCTTTCCGTCTACCAAATCTGTTCAGAAGGCTTTAGTTGGCCTGCTGCTATAATAGAAGACACCTGTCGAAGGTGCTGTGCAGTGTGACTGAACTCAGACCCATGTGTATTGGGAAGCAACTTTCTTACTACACAGACATGCCTATGTCAATAAATTAGAAATATAATTTTAAAGTTTTTCCTTTCTGTACGACCTTGTATCACATGATGTGCGACATGTTGCTTGAAGATCCCTGCACTACAAATCTCATTGGAGGTCCACAATTGAGTATTACTCTGATCACATTTGGAATGGAGCTGTTGTTGCACACTTAGTAACATGAGACTGTCTAGTAAAAAAGCCATACGTCTGATTGTCTTTCACCATAAGCGAACTACGTCTTCCCTCTGCATCCCAGAACTGGCTGGATTCATGCCATCTTCACTCAACCATTAGTCCCAGTCAGGACTGGATTTAACCCAAAGGGCGCCCGGGGCACTTCAAGTTCAGTGGGCCCCTCAGAAACAAGACTTAGAAGCAATGAAAATCAACAGTTTTAAATCTCAAACCCTGTATATTGCCTATAATTGAATTTGATGAGTTAGCAGAGAAAGTTTATATGTATCTATTAATGCAGAATTTTGTCATCTTAACTTATCACAGCAAGTTTTACCAACTTAATGCTATATACTACTTCCATACCTACAAAAAATCTTTCTTTCTGCATTTGGCATTTAAAAAATGTTTAATGAATTCTCAAACTATATTGTCTTTAGGATACTGCTCTCTACATGCAACAAGCACAGAGCACTTTCATGGGCCATCATGGTCCTCAGGTAATTCTTTATCAGACCCAATTTACTGAATGACCTCTATTCTAAACAATATGTGACCATTAAGCTCAAAAATATTCTAAGAGCTACATCAACATAAGGAAAAGTTTCAATAATCCCTTCGTTATGTATTAAAAGTGCCTGCTGAGATGGGATGAAACATGACCTGAGCTTACAAAAAGCTACAAACCGTACAATTTCTTCTATGTACACCTCATTAAAATCACAAAGAAAAGCAGTGATGAGTTTCACAGCTTCAGATCTTGTTTCTGCATTAAGTAAATTACATAATACCTATTTCTTTATTACCCATAAGGGGCTAAACACAGAGGGGACAAACAAGGACAGACATAGGTATTAAGTCGATTACATCGACCCCAGTGCGTAACTGGTACTTAATTTATCGACCTCGAAAGGATGAAAGGCAAAGTCGACCTCGGCGGAATTTGAACTCACAACGTAACGCAGACGAAATACCGCTAAGCATTTCGCCCGGCGCGCTAACGATTCTGCCAGCTCGCCGCCTTTACATAATATCACTATGATTTTAAACTTGTCATGCACTGATTGATAGGCTACCCTGCATTTTTGTAAGGCAACAGACAACTGATCTAAAATGACATTGAATGTCCTGTATTTGAATTTTTCTCTTGCAGAAAGGACAACTTCAGAAGAGGTTGATGCTGGATTTACATCATGTTTATTTCTCTTCCTTGGTCTATCTATTGTTGCTTTAAACTCTGGGTTTCCACACATGTCCCTGGCATCCAGCTCCAATTCTTCATACCTATCTTGGAGTGATTTCAGAAAGCTTTCCAAAGAATCAATAAGATCAATCACTTTATTCAAATCAACTTAACTCCTTGAAAAGCTTTATTTGTACTGTTAAACAATACAAGAATTATAGGCTAAATCTTAGCCATCAGAGCAGTTTCAAGACAATCCATTTTGTCTGCCAATACCTGAGCTTCATATCTTGCTTCAGGTGTTTGTTCTAAGTCATCTTCAATATCTCTGAGTGCATTTTGGATGCAACTATATCCATCAATGAGGACTTCAGTAGCATTAGTTCTTGCTGACCAATGTGTTTCTGACAGGGACTTCAAAGTTAGTGCTCTTTTATTACTTTCCAACGATTTCTTTAAATTTGCCCCTCTGTGCATTGATGCAGAGAATGAGGTATATAACCTTTGTATGAAACCAAAATAGCTAACAGCTTCAACACAGCAAGAAGCAGCAGCTTGTCCGACAAGATTTGAAAAAATGAGCAGCACAGGGAATGAAAACTGCAGCCAGATTCTTTTCTTTGAGCCTGGCTTGCATTCCTGTATAATGACCAGACATATTACTGGCATTGTCATAGGACTGTCTCCTGCAGTCTTCAAAATTTAAACCCGTTTTTTCAGGAATTTTAAGAGTGAGGTGCAGCCAGTACTTCCACTTTGTGGGAACCAGTTTGTAGGAAAGTTAAAAACCTTTCTATTGATTTACCAGAAATAACATTATGCACAGTAAGTTGTTAGTTGGTGTTGAGTCTACAGAAACAGAGAAATACTTGGCAGTTTTAAGTTCTGCAACAATATTATTTGCGACATATTTTGCCAACCACAGAACAATTTCTTTGTGGATAGTAGGTGACATGTATGACTGCTTACCACTTCCAGGATTGCCAACTTTTTTCATGTGGCCCATTAGAAATAGATGAAATTGTGCTGTAAGTTCCATAATTCCTAGAAAATTCCCATTGTGTTTAGAGCCTACATCTAAATGCTAGACCACTCTCAGCTAAAGATATTCTTTTCTACTCTACGCACAAGGCCTGAAATTTTTTGGGGAAGGGGCCACTTGATTAGATTGACTCTTGTATGCAACTGGTGCTTAATTTATCGACCACGAAAGGATGAAAGGCAAAGTCAACCTCAGCGGAATTTGAACTCAGAACGTAAAGACAGATGAAATACCGCTAAGCATTTCACCCAGCATGCTAACGTGTCTACCAGCTCACTGCCTTCTCAGCTAGAAATATTGTCACAACCATAACATGACACAATACTTCTGTCCAGTATTTCTTCATTATTTACATTTGACGGATATTTTTCCTCGTCTTGTTTATTGTTAACACAAACAAAATGAGGATAAGTGTTAACAACAAACAAGATGAGGAGATATATCTGTCAAATGTAAATCATGTAAATAATGTACATAATTTCTCATCTCTTAAATATAGAACCAGTACTTCTTGTTTTCTTGGATTTGTTTTTCCAACTCCTTTTTAACATGAGAAAATTCCCTACATAAAAGGTTGAACACAGAATCTCTGTGGCCTTGACTTTGTTCATGTGTTTTCATTTTCTCCTCTGCTTTTTCCCAAGTTGACTTGACATTAAGGTACAGCAAAAGCAATAAACTGTACCCTTTGATGAGCTGTACAGGAGCCACTTTCTGAAAAGCTGCTCACTTTTTTCCAGAATTGTATAAAACATTGAATTTTTATAATCACGGTAGTTTATCTTCACCAGATTGATAATGGGGTCGAGATTCTGGGTAGGAGTCAGAATCATTTCTATTTTGACATATGGCTGATTTTTTCTGAAAGAACATGGACAAATACTTTTCTCTGGCAGAAAACCACTTGGCTGGGTCTGGATCCCATGATGTCGTTATACTATCCATGACAGTAGGAGATGATAGTTCTTTGTCTTCAATATTTTGAGGTGATATGTTCTTCGTGTTTTCTGCAGATGTACTTGGGAGTGTGACTGGTTCTTCAAAAGGGACATCTGGTACGGATTCTTCATCATTAGCCTCTGAATTTTCTTTTTTCAAAGCAAAGAAAGATTCCGTAAGACGTGTCTTTGTTAATACAGCAGCATTTTCTTCACTTTTTTCTTCAGAAATTTTTCTCTTTTGAGATCCAGACAGTTGAATTTTCTGTGGCACTCTTGGATATTCCCAGAATATAATATATAATCTGAATAGAAGCAAATGAAAATAATTTCAAAAATAAAAGGAAGCTGGAACTGATAACAGCAATGTAGAATCACTTCATTTAATCCTGCTACAGGTATATTAAGACAGGCACTTTATGAATACCTGTTATTCTTATGTGTTTGGCAGATAAGTAGCCCTGCTGCCAAAGTTAATCAAAATTTAATAGAAAAGAGTTTGAGTGAAACAGCAAATCAAGGATTACAGATTAAGGATTTGGTTTCCATAAAATTACTTTTCTTCAAAATTATGTTTCACTTGAAGTGAAATGAATAGGTGTCAGAATCACTTCAAAAGATATAATTTGAGAAGAAATTTTGTATTGCATAGATCTCTCTAGACTTTAAACTATCTGATGGCAATTTTTGAGCATATAACTTTTCTTTTACATTTGTTATGTTTGTGAAGGAAGAGGGTATTTTGGATTGCAATTGAGATGTTTTGCTATTCGTATGATCCTTGTTTGTTTGTTTTGACTTTTTTTCATTTTTTATACATCCACCTATTTAAGGTCAGGTACTTATGGTAGTAGACTTAGATAACTTAGATAACTTAGATATGTTTCAACCAAAGATTGGTCCAGGCCATGTCTAACTTAATAGCACCACCTGATAGGATTATTCGAATCCTGTTTAAGTCAAGTTTTGTTCAAGTAGTGAGTTCTTGTTGGGTGAGTTGTATCAAGTTTTGTTCAAGTAGTGAGTTCTTGTTGGGTGAGTTGTATCGAATTATGGGTGGCTTATCTGGTATTCTTTGAAGGAATCTATCCAGACTCCGTTTAAAGTTGATGGGATCCTTTTCCTCTTTGATCTCCCTCGGGACAATGTTAAATAGGGCAGGGCCTGTTGAGGAAAAGAAATTATGTTGCAGTGTACATGTATGCTGTGATCTTGAATTGGGCAGGGGACGTATGGCCCGTGGTCCCAGTCTTGGATGAACCTTGAAGCTAATGTTAAGGTCGTTAGGGCAAAGTTGGCGATATATTCTCCACATCGTACAAATGATGTACCGCTCACGGCGACGCTGGAGGGAGTAAAGTTTCAAGGCTTTAAGGCGATCCCAATAATCGATAGCAGCCATGCCTTCAATTCTTTTAGTGAGTGTCCTCTGGGGTGACTCAATTCTGGAGATATTTTGTCTTCTATGGGGAGACCACAGTGAGCAGCAGTATTCAAGGTGTGGCCGTACAAAGGAGGAGAAAAGTGGTATGATGACACCTTGTTCTCTGGACCGGAAAGTTCTTACGATCGAGGAACTCATCCTACGAGCTCTATCGACCTTCTTGTTGATGTGTGCACTCCAACTGAGGTCGTCATCAACAATTACACCCAGGTCTCTGATATTGTTAGAGACTGTGAGCGGTTCCCCTGAAGGAAGAGAGTATGGCTGTTTTACTGAGGAATTTCTTCCAAAATGCATCAGCTCAAATTTTCCCTCATTCAGTTGCATTTTGTTTCTGTCTGCCCATTGACTCACAGCATATAGATCAGACTGGAGTTGAGTTCGGTCTGCTTCTTCATTGACGATTTGCTGGAGCTTAGTGTCATCAGCAAATATTTTCACTTTGCAGTAATGTACAACACTGGAAAGGTCGTTTATGTAAATTATGAAAAGTAGCAGACCCAAAACAGTCCCCTGGGGAACACCGCTGGTGACTTTTGCTGGGCTTGAGTGGACTCCATCAACTACAACATGTTGTGTTCTATTCACCAGGAAATACTTAATCCAGTGTAGAACTTTTCCACGGATTCCAACATTTGCCAATTTTGAGAGTAGGATATTATGGTCTACCCTGTCGAACGCTTTACTGAAGTCAAGATATATGACGTCAGAGTTTGAACCTGTTCCGAAGGCTTTGAGTACATCTTCAATGTGGTGTAAGAGCTGTGTTAGACAGTCCCTGCCACAGCGAAAGCCATGCTGATTTGCATTTAGGAGTTTGTGGGTCTCCAGGAAGTCAGCTATCCTTGATCTTAACACTCTTTCAAACACTTTAATGATGTGGGAGGTGAGATTGGGTGATAGTTGACTGCGAGGGATCTGTTTCCCTGTTCGCTAAAATAACTAATGTTTGGCAGAAATAGTTAAAAATTGGTGGGTATAGACAGTCTGAAAGAACAATTAGCAAAACTAGAAGGAAAAGTTGCAGGATAGCACCAGCAACAGGGACAAATTCTAAACCACTGTCGTCTGTGAAATTTTTGCAAAAGTGGAAATGATATGGTAAGCAACATAATACAAAATTATACTTTGTAAAAAACAACATGAAAATAAGTTATAACAAGCTGTAGTTACATTAAAAAAATAAAGACAGAAACATTTTAAAAATATTTTTTTAAAAATTGAAACATAATAGAAAAAATCATAAGTTATATTCAAAAAATTAAGGCGATCTTTTGTTTTACAGCCATATTAGGTAAAATATAAACGAAAATGAAACCAACAATAATGGAGAATGGCATAAAAATAACTTGACAATCCTGAATGACAAAAATGAATAGGTTAATGTAAAGAAGTAGGGTATTATAAATTTCTTATTTTTTTATAATTTTTCAATGACATCATTTTGTTAACTTATTAAAGTAGCATCGGAAGAAAATAAGACAGTATAAATCAAGATAATCAAGTCAGTTTTTGTACATTCCCCATTGCTGTTGGTTTCATTTTATTGTAAGCATTAGCAGTGAAACATGAGTTGTGACTACAGATGATGACATTTCTCCTACATGCCACTAAATCAAAATGAACTCTTGATAACAACATATCTTCATTGCAAGAGCCCTCTCTCACCAACAAAACTCTTTCCCTAAAAATTTTAGGATTTGGGAAAGGGATGAAAAATTTTTTTATATTTTTGCCGAACCATATAGGATACAGCGTGTAGAACACAAATTCACAAAATTTTCTGAAAATACCAAAAAAAAAACGTCATGACTAATTAAATGGTGGGCCAGATGTTGAAGAAGTATTTTTCTGGGACAGAATAGCTGTCCCACACTTTGTTATTTTATTGTATTCCACATTCTGAAACACATTCAAGTCGCATTAAAACAAATACAAATCTCTTCACCTTACTCCTTAAGTCGTACCTCTCACAAAATTTTGTTTTTGTTTTATTTTCATTTATGTAAATTTATAAAAAATTCAAGAGATTTGGCTGTTATTTCTAGCATGTGGAGAGACCTAGGCTTAACTTTATGCACTGGTTGAAAACCACCTAACAAAAATTCTGAGATAGATACATTCGACTAAAAATTCTTCAAGGTGGTACCCCAGCATTACTGCAGTCTAATGATTTAACAAGTACAAAGGATAAAAAAAAACAAAAAAAAAAAATTAAATATTCGCCGTGGCTGTGTGGTAAGAAGCTTGTTTCCCAACCACATGGTTCCCGGTTCAGTCCCACTGTTCGGCACCTTGGACAAGTGTCTTCACCTGTAGTTTTGGTCCGACCAAAGCCTTGAAAGTGGATTGAGAGTAGACGGAAACTGAAAGAAGCCCGTCATATATATATATATATATATATATATATATATATATATATATATATATATATATATATATATATATATATATATATATATATATATATATACAGATAAAGGGTGAAATATAATTAATTTAATGAAATCAATAAATTTCACCTAGTAGTATTTCGGTATGGAAAAGGACCATATTCAGTAAAAATTTATATAATTATAATAATAAGGGTTTTTTGCAACAAGTTGCTTAAACCACTTTGCGGTATGTGGTTTAAGCAACTTGTTGCAAAAAACCCTTATTATTATAATTATATATATATATAGAAGTAAATATATGGCACAATGAAGTACTGATATTTACTGGAAAATAGCGAATGTAAGACAAATTTTTTTCAAGTTTGTTGCACACACGCATTTTTGCTAGTACATACGCGGTGAAGCTATACATTTGCGTCGTATTTTTCACATTCGCTATTTTCCAGTAAATATCGGTACTTCGTTGTGCCATATATTTACTTCTATGTATAATTTTCCCTCATGGGCTATTCTTTACTGGAAAGCAATACTCTCGTATTGCATTACTATTTTTATTGAAACTTCTTCACTGTTCTCGTTCTGTCACCATTTTGGCGTTTCAGTCGAGTGTATTGGCATTGATGTGGCAACATCTGAAATGTTGTCGAGGTATATGTTGGCTGATGAAGATAAATCAAGTATATGTGTGCAGACATATCTTGAAAAATCTGAAACCGGTACCACATTATCCCTTTCTAGGTATTTCATCTTTCAGATGTTCTCCCTGGAGGTAAGACAAGTTTGTTGCACACACGCATTTTTGCTAGTACATACGCGGTGAAGCTATACATTAGCGTCGTATTTATTACGTTCGCTATTTTCCAGTAAATATCGGTACTTCGTTGTGCCATATATTTACTTCTATGTATAATTTTCCCTCACGGGCTATTCTTTACTGGAAAGCAATACTCTCGTATTGCATTACTATTTTTATATATATATGTATGTATGTACATATTTGTATATGTGTATCTGTGTTTGTCCCTCTACCATCACCTGACAACTGATGTTGGTGTGTTTATGTCCCCGTAACTCAGCAAAAGAGACCAATACAATACGTACAAGGCTTACAAAGAATTAGTCCTGGGGTCGATTTCTTCGACTAAAGTCGGTGCTCTAGTATGGCTGCATTCAAATCACTTAAACAAGTAAAAGATAAACTACATAAATGTTTTTTACTTTTCTCTGCTGTTTCACTAGCACCATGCTTTTTTTAGGGGACTAGAGTCTGAAACATGGAACAGTCTGTTTCTTTTTATCACTATATACATTCAAACACACACACACACATGCTTTTGGGAACTTGTGTCACTAAAGTAGAAAAATCTGCTTTTCTTTTGCTTTTTTTTAAAATTCTATAAACTGTTGTCGCTAAAGTGGAGAAAATCTTTGGTTATTTATCACTACAGAGAATCCATTACATTTTTTAAGCAGTTCAGATCTTTATAATTTGAAAGGCAGCCTCTTCATGCAAGATTATTGGGAAGTGGAAGGGCCCCTCTGAATTTAGTGCACCATATCCTTCATAAAAAAGTAGCTCTCAATATTAATGGGGCGGGTCATTGTCGAGGGTGGTCCAGAATAATTGCACCTTAAGCACCCCCATAAATGTGGACCTTATCCCAGTCATCTCTTTTCAAATGATGCTTTTTGTACCCAATCTCTTAGGCACCATACAATTCACTACACTCAGCATTTCCTCTTCAGAATCTCGTGTGGATTTGTCTTGATTATACAATTTGTCTAACTGGATGTTCATAAGGAGGCTACTAGGTCCGCTAGAAATAGCAGCCAAATCTTGCTCACTACATAAATGAATTAACACAAACTACATGAATTAACACAAAATACAGAGCAACGGAAATTAAAAAAAATGTTTATTGATTTGGTAGTCCAGGCTTAAATAGCTGCCATTTGACGTATTTTACCTTTTTTCTACAAGTGGTCACTTGACCATACCCGTTCATGCCAATTGGATGTTTTAAGTCATCGAAACAGACTGCTTGCCAGACTAGCAGATGTGTGGTCTGTTTTAAGCCAACAGATGGCTATAAAAAAAGAATTTGTTTTGGGATAGCCGGAGAGGAGAGAATTATTACTGGAGATATTTAACGCCATGCTTTGTGTTTACCCCTCACACATCACTGGGAAATAATGTATTTTTCTTAACAGAACTATTTGTACCTTTGGAACACAAGTGCTACTATATTCTTTTTTGTTAGTTTTGTCATGTAATGTCTCACATCTTGAAATACTTGCAAGTTGTATTTTTACTGCCGTTTGCCAGCCCCGTCTGGCACCTGTGCTGGTGGCACGTAAAAAGCACCCACTACACTCATGGAGTGGTTGGCGTTAGGAAGGGCATCCAGCCGTAGAAACATTGCTAGATCAGACTGGGCCTGGTGCAGCCTTCTGGCCTCCCAGACCCCAGTTGAACTGTCCAACCCATGCTAGCATGGAAAGCGGATGCTAAATGATGATGATGATGATGATGATGATGATGATGGCGATGATGATGATGATGTTTTTTTCGCTTGATATGTTTCAGAAATTAAACATTTTAATATACAAAATACAGTAAATACTTCACATTATTACATATATTATACATTAATGCAAAAAATATTGTGTTTATTAACTATCTTCAAAATTATCACAGCAGCAATGGAAAGTTGAATGCCAACTTGCTAAGGCAGTTTCAAAATTCTATCAAGACCTAACGCCCAGAAAAACTGATGAATGGGGTCTTGTTTCATTAAGTCAATGCTTTAGCACACAAGTCCTTGGTTTCAATGGCTGCTGTACATGACTGGCTTTGCACTGGTTGATCACCATCCCTATGTTAGGAATTTGGCTCCATCTGATTATCATCTGTTTCCCATCATGAAAAAATACTCGGCTGGGTACCAGTATCGATGTGATGAAGACGTCTTATCTGCAGTAGTTGACTATTTTGACCAACAGGATAGCTTCTTCACCAGTATGATCCAAGTACTGCAACTACTTTGGAAGTTTGTGGACAGTAAGAGGAACTATGTTTAAAAATGAACTTCATTTAGTCGCATTCCATGAGAGTGTCTTGCTCAGCCTATGAGCATTTCAGTCAACCCTCATGATAATAAAAATCATTATTATATCTGCATTTGTCTTATTGTTAACATTGAGAAAATCCTCTTTTTTCATAAAATATTTGGAGCTGGGTTTGCAAATTTTTGTTCCTGTGCCACTGTGTGTGTGTGTGTGTTTGTCCCCCTGCCATTGTTTGACAACTGGTGCTGGTGTGTTTATGTCCTTGTAACTTAGCAGTTCGGCAAAGAAGACCAATAGGATAAGTACTAGGCTTACAGAGAATAAGTCCTGGGGTTGATTTCTTTGACTAAAACCCTTTAAGGCAATGCTCCAGCATGGCTGCAGTCAAATGACTGAAACAAGTAAAAGAAATAAAAGAAACAATATATATATACACACATATATATATATATGTTGACATATGCATGTATATATGTATGTGTGTGTGTGTTTGTGTAAATACTATGGATCAGCTTCTAGCGTTATGTTCATATACATATTTGTATAATGTATTTATAAACACTTTGATGCTGTTAACAACAACCACACCTGTCCATCTTCGGTTTTATCTTTATTTTCATAAACTCAGCTGAGGTGTTCCCTTAAGCCAACTCATGTTTACTTGGATTATGTCTCCAGTCATTAATGCTGAATTTTAGGTATTTGATCTGGTCTGAGCATTAATCTGTCTGTATCTATAATATATACTTGTGTGTGTGTGTGTGTGTGTGGTGTGTCTGTGTATGTGTGTGTGTGTGTGTGTGTGTGTATACATACGATATAATATATATATGTATGTATGTGTATGTATAGATACATGTAAGTGTACATATCTATTTGTATTATACTTACATACATATATATTCTTTTATTCTTTATGTATATATATATATTACGGAGATGTACTTGCATAGCAAGTGATTTGATCTGAGATCGTGTGCTGGAACGAAAACAATTTCAGCGTGGAAGGTGTTGTAAACTTAAATGTTGAAGTGAATTGAACGGCTTTTGTGTGTTTCTTAAATGGCTTACAAACACCTTCCACGCGGCAATTGTTATATATATATATATATATATATATATATATATATATACATGGCGTGATGGGTAAATTGTCACTATTTTATATTTCTAGTTTCACACATGCGCATTATTTGTTTTTGATTTTGTCAGCTACACAGTATTGTAGGGTGAGTTGGGCACCATGGTGCAATTCACTCTGCTAGAAATTTAGAAATGGCAAGCTGCACAGCTTGACATTCATGCTGAAAGCTCCAATACGAACCTTTCAGAATTTTTGAGTGTCACTCTGAGTACAGTGTATGTACCGAGAGTGATAACAATCAAACATTCAGTCAACATTATGGTGTTTGGAGTAATCGCTAGTGATGGTCACATTATGCTTTCATTTATATTCCTACATGGCCTCAGACTCAGCACGGAGGCCTACATCAAGTGCCTGGAGGAGCTAGTGCTGCCCTAATTCAAGAACGTGGCTGCTGGAAGACCCTATGTCTGGCAATAGGACTCTGCACCATGCCACACAAGCAGGAGAGCCCAGTCGTGGCTGTCAGACAATTTCTGCAACCATATCACCACTAACATTTGGCCACCTAACTCCTCAAACTGCAACCCCTTTGATTATTATGTGTGGGTCACAGTTGAGTGAGAGACCAACAAAATTCCTTTGTAACACCAAAGATGACCTGAAAGCAAGGATTATGGCAGCATTTACCAACTTAAACAAGGAAACTGTCCAGAAGAGCTGCAGGAGATTCTGAAGTCGTCTGGAGGCCGTGGTTGAAGCCAATCAATGATTTTATTGAACAAATTTACGCTTTAGCATTTCAAGATATTTTTATGTAATTTTAGTAAGTATAAAATGGGATGTCAGTATTATTTTCAGTTTTGTGTAATTTAGATGACAATATATTCACCACAGCCTCTGTGTGTGTGAATATATATATATATATATATATATGCACAAGCACACGCACACTCTCACACACACACACACAATCACAAACACACATATGTGTATGTATATACATGCATACATACATATATACATATATATATATATATACATACATACATACATACATGTGTGAGTGTCTGTGTATATATACATCCAACTGAATCATATGGATACAAGGATGATTATATAGTTATGGAGTTTATGTTTTGTTTGACTACTTTCCCAATGTATGATACTTCAGATGAATATCTTCAACTATAACCTCACACTCTTGGGAGTGTGAATGGGTTGACAGAAACTACAGAGTGTGAATGGTTTGACAGAAATTTGTCATATACATACATGTATATATAGTGAGACATAGCAAGGGTTAAGGAAATATAGTCCATCATCTTATTCCTCAGTCCATACAGAACCTGGTTAATAGAATACTTAGGTAAGAGAATCAGAATCCATATTTCTTTAATTCATAGCACATTCCATAAAAACTGAAAATCCAAGGTAATTCACCTGCATTATTCACAGATTATAATATTAAACAGACTAAAGAATGAAGATGTAAGTATTACATATCTTTATCAAAGGTTGCAATCATTTCAGTTAGTTAGAGAACTGTTTCATCAATTTGTATGTAAATCCATAAAATAATTAATTTATTAATGCATGAGGTTGCAACCAGCCACCTTGTCAGATCATTGAAAGTTCGTCATCATCATCATCATCATGTATCATAAGTTTTTACAGTGCATTGATAGCACTACAATGAAAGTCTTCCTGATTTAGCAGTTCTCCCATTAGATGAAGCTTTATTCTGTTACTTTATTTTGAGTTTCCCATAATGTTTGCTTGACAAGAGATATTCGGGTGGTTTATCATTACCTTTCCCAACTGGATCACTGTTGGCCGACCAGGAACACATCTGCATTTCGATGGTCTTGTTTTTACTCTTTCTGGGTGTCCAGATGGCTACCTTGCAGGAGTATTAAGCTACTCAAATGGGGAAGCCAGTTTAGCTACAGATCACTCAACCATGAAATAGGTAGTAATGGTTCACATGGTACCAGAAGCAGATTACATCAGCCTGTGATGAGATCCCTGATCTGGCATATAATATATATATATATATATATATATATATATATATATACATTACTGTTTCAAGTCCAAGGACTTGAGATACTAATATCCAGGAGATATTCTACAATCTAATGTCCTTTAATATATTTGTTGGAAATTCTCAAAATTATACTTAGCATATTAACTGCCATGGCCTGGTACTGGAGCTTACTGGTGATGCTATGTATTTTGTGTGCTATTGCTGTCAGTGCAATATTAGAATATATCATAATTAAACTTTAATATTTAACACTTAATATTCAACCCTTCAGCATTTATACCAGCATATTTGACCAAAATATTCTACCTGTTTTATGTTCAAACAGGCCAGATCCAGGCTCTCTCACCTACCCTACAATGTCATTGTAAAAATAAACAGTGACATCATAGAAATCTTGAAGCTACAAGATAATGCATGATTAGTTCAAAACAATGTGAATAAATAAGTATTACACTTGACTGAGTAATCTGGATACTGGTAGGTTAATATTTAGCATTCATGTTTTTTAATATTTAGTATTTAGTACTCATAATGTGGCAAGATGGCAGAATTGTTAGAACACCAAGCAAATTGTTAGTACACCAAAATGCTTAGTGACGTTTGTCTGTCTTCACGTTTTGAGTTCAAATTCGGGATTGACTTTTCCTTTCAACCTTTTGGGAATGATTAAATAAGTACCAGTTGAACATTGGGGTTTGTGTAATCAACTTTTCCTCTACCCTAAAATTACTGGCCTTGTGCCAAAACTTGAAACCAATATTTAGCACTCATGTTATTTAAATATCCTCAAAACCATGCCAAAATTGCAAAATAAAATATTTTCTCAGATTACGAGAAAGGGCCCCCCCACTGGTGCATACAGCAGTTGTATGAATTTTGTGATTAACCACCAGTGGTATATGTGGTGATTAACATGTTAAAGTTACTAGGGTATAATTCTGAGTGATGTGATGTTGTAGAGTATCCCATGGACAATACTGTCTTGGGTCCTTTGATTCATAGGGGTAGTTATCCAGTTTCCATGGCATACAAGGGACCAAGATCACAACATACCTCTGAGTAGGATACCAGTCTATTGCAGGGTTAATCTTTTACAGCTAAGTGAGCTAGAGCAACATGAAATGAAATGCTTTGCTCAAGAATAAAATGCATTGCTTGGTCCGGGAATCGAAACCACAGTCTTGCGATCATGAGTGCAACACCCTAACGACTAAGCTATGTGCCTTCACTGCAGAATATAAGAAATGTAAATTAAACAGTAAGTGTTCACCCCACCTGGGAGATATTTCAGTGGATGGATAATGAAGATAAGGTATGTGTCAGATTACTTTCTCTGATCTTGTACAAGTCCTGGAAAGCACCTCAGTCCTTACATGTCAAAAGGTTGTCAAGTTTATTGTATGTATATCCAGTGAAAGAGAGAAAAGAATTTATGAGAGAAACCAGAATTTCAAAGAAATGGCAGTTTATGGCTACAATCTCAACATTGTTAATAAATGGGGGAAAATTAATATAGAGATGAGGATTGAAAGGAATAAAACAAATAAGTGTGTGTGTGTGTGTAAATGTGTGTGAAGGGAAGTTAGAATGCTAATGATTCTGCCAGCTTAATGCTTTATACTGGCATTAATAATCCTTTCTTATTATAGGCACAAAGCCTGAAATTTAGTGGGGAGGGTGGTAGGTGATTACATTGACCCCAGTGATCAGCTGGTACTCATTTTACCATCCCCAAAAGAATTAAAGGCAAAGTTGACCCCAGCAGAATTTGAGGGAACCCAGCTGTAGAAACCGTGCCAAAACAGACATAGGGCCTCGGCAGCTCTTCAGCGGGCCAGCTCCTGCAAAAACCATCTAATCTATTCCAGCATGGAAAACAGGCATTAAATGATGATGAGGATGATGATGATGATAAATGTAAAAACAGGTGTTAAATGATGATGATGATGATGATGAACATAAAGATAGAGAAAATACCACTAAGCATTTTGTCCAGCATGCAAACAATTCTGCCAGCTCACTGCCTTTATGTAAGCACTAATGGTCCTTTCTTCTATAGGCACAAGGCCTGAAATTTTGGGGGAGGGGGACCAGTTGATTATATTGACCTCAGTGCATAACTGGTACTTATTTTATCGACCCTGAAAGGATGAAATGCAAAGTCGACCTCAGTGGAATTTGAACTCAAAACGTAAAGATGGATGAAATGCCACTTAGCATTATGCCAGCATGCAAACAGTCCTGCCAGCTCATCACCTTTATGCAGGCATTAATAATAATACAGAAAAGAACATGCAAATAAAAACTCACACTGCAAAACCCCCACCCCACATGCATATACACACACATACATATGCATACACATACAGAATTTGTACATGATTAACTTTACTGATGTTCTTGCATGTATGAAACCTCATTCATTCAATTCCAGTTATTTGACATCCATCATTTCCAGTATGACTTAAAACAAAGCAACACCTAATTCTTTTGTTATTCACATTTTCTTTTCTTTCTCTGTGCTTATTTCTTCTTTTAACCTACTGGAGAAGGAGCTGATTCTCTAAACATCAAGGACACTTTCATGTCTCAATCTGACACTCTGAGAAAAGACATATAATAACCAACCCTCTCAGCATTAATCTGGAGATTTAAGGACAAAAACATCACCAACAAATCAAATAGAAGATCCTTTCTAAGATCAAACATTATATTGATGAACCAAAAAGACGTTCTGTATGCTTGTTTGCAAAACTGTCTCTTTTAAAAGAATATAAAAACCTCAAGAGACTGTGTGTAAATATTAGGATCAAGTTTTTCTTCATGTCTGCATTTCACAAAAAGATCTTAGTGGTAATTTAAGACACCACTAGACACATCATAGCACATTTCAGTGTTGGTTAATGAAAATTTTCATATCCATAAGACAGTGTGCAGTCAATGATCTCCTCTTGATATCACTGTTTTTTTCTAAATACACAAGCTTATTCAAACATTGATTGCTTGAATGCTTTTACTACGCCATCTTGTAATTACTAGCTTGGTAAATGGCAAAATAAATTAATATATTTTAGCCAGTAAACACTAGATAGCTATTTCACAAGGCTTTTTGTGGTTTTTATTATAATAATATATATTTGTATAAAGTTTAATTTATCACCACTTAAAAGTGGATGTGTTATTTATCATGAGAATCTCTCATATGGTTTTGTGGTATATATGAACATTCTTGGAGATGTACTTGCATAGCAAGTGACCTGATCTGAGATCGTGTGCAGGAATGAAAACAATTGCAGCATGGAAGGTGTTTATAAGCCATTTAAGAAACACATAAAAACCATTAGATTCACTTCAGCATTTAAATTTAATTTGCCAAAATATTTTCATTGCTTTGAGACTGCGACCTGTTCACTGACAAAATTCCGTGCTGCATCTTGTTTACACCACTAATGGCAGACAATCACTGCCATCTCCACTGCCAGGAATACCAGATTATTTGATTTCAGTCTTCTTCAGCTTTGTCAATGGTAGATATAGGACTGCTGGAAATAGCAGTAACTGCCCCACTTGCAATATGCATAGAGTCACAGAGCCCAGTCAGTCACTGGTGTCACTAAAAGTCAGTGAGCTTATTAAAAAAATGATTAAAATGGTCAGAACAGTAATCAATACCAAAAGGTAAAATTTATCTCTCACTTAAATGGGGTTGTTGTGTTAGAATACAGAATACTGCGTTATTTATTTTGAGAGAATCTCTCATATGGTTTTGTGGTGCATCTACGCACCCTTCTCTACACTGGTAGTGGGACACAATCACCACCAGGACTACCGGATCATGTGATTTCGACCTTCTTCACCTTGCCAATGGTAGATACCTGACTGCTGGAAATAGCAGTAACTGAGATTTTCCAATCTTCCATGAAAGCATATCTGGTCGTGGAGAATGTTACCTTACTTGGAAACAAGAGTGGGTTGGCAACAAGAAGAACATTGGCTGTAGGAAATCAGTTTCAGCAAATTCCATCCACTCCTTGCAAGCTTGGAAAAATGGATGTTAAATGGTGAAAATGATGATAGCAATATACATGTTTGTGAATGTGTATGTATATGCAGCTATTAATAATGCTTTCTGACTTTGGCCCAAGACCAGCAATTTTGTGGGGAGGGTATAAATTGCTTTTTTACATCAATTTCAGTGTTCAACTGGTACTTTTTTTTATAGTCTCTGAAAAGAGAAAAGCGAAGTTGTCCTAAGCAGGATTTGAGCTCAGAACATAAGGAGCCAGAAGAAATGGCACTAAAGATTTTGTTGACTGCACTAACATTTCTGCAAGCTCACCACTTTATGCAGGAATTGATAATAATACTAAGAACATACAAATAAAATCTCACAGTGCAAAAAACAAAAACATATGAATACATACCACATCCCCCTTGCCACATATGAATAAATATCCTCACCCTTAACACACAAATACACGACCCTATTTCTTTATTACCCACAAGGGGCTAAACATAGAAGAGGACAAACAAGACAGACATAGGTATTAAGTCGATTATATCGACCCCAATGCGTAACTGGTACTTATTTATCGACCCCGAAAGATGAAAGGCAAAGTCGACCTCGGCGGAATTTGAACTCACAACGTACAGCAGAAAAATACCTATTTCTTTATTACCCACAAGGGGCTAACACAGAGGGACAAACAAGGACAGACATAGGTATTAAGTCGATTACATCGACCCCAGTGCGTAACTGGTACTTAATTTATCGACCCCGAAAGGATGAAAGGCAAAGTCGACCTCAGCGGAATTTGAACTCACAACGTAACAGCAGACGAAATACCGCTAAGCATTTCGCCTGGCGTGCTAACGTTTCTGCCAGCTCGCTGCCTTCTATACACAACCCTATCCCTTCAACACACACATTTACCTTTACTGTTGCTTTTGCATGTATGAAACTTCATTCCTTCTGGGTCATTTCCAATCATTCAACTTCTATCACTTTCAGAGCAACACATAATTCTTTTGTAACTCACACTTTCATTCCTTTCACTACACTTATTATTCCTTCTTCTAACTATCTAAACTTATTGATGAAGGAGCTTAATCTCTGAACATCAAGGACACTTTCTCATCACAATCTTTCATTGAATGTTAAACTAATAATTACGCTTTACATTCATTTCATCTTCTCTGTGTAGCCATTTTCATGTTAATATTAAACCCACCACACTCACACATATACACACATGTATATATATATGTTTATATGCATATGTGTACACACCACACACACACACATACATACCGTGCGCAGTTAATGATATATATACATATAATATATATACATATATATATATACACACATAAATATATATATGTATATATATTATATATATATATATATATATATATATATATATATAATACATAAATATATATATTATATTTATGTATATATATATATATATATATATATATATACATATATATTTATGTGTGTATATACATATATATATATATGTATATATATCATTAACTGCGCACCGTATATATATTATATATATATATATATATATATATATATACATATATATATATATACATACATATATATATATATATATTATATATATATATATATATATATATATATATATATATACATATATGTAATATATATATATATATATATATATTATATATATAATATGTACATATATACATACATATATATACATATACATGCATACATACAGACTACATATACACATGCATACGTACATACATACATGTGAATTCATTCAGTAAGCAGAATAGGAAATTATGCAAGACTTTTCTAAAATACAAAACATGACTCTTTGCTGTGGTTATCTAAATATCAATGGTGGTACTTTGTTTCTAAGTTACAAACCAATCTCTTCTTTAAAGGAAGATTTCAAAGAATTTAAAATGAAAGAGACATGTAATTATGTAACTATTTATATATACATACAATAAACATATACATTCTCATACAACAGTATAAGAATACATCAGAACTTAGAATCAAAAGACAAGATAAATTACTGTACATAATGGTTATTATATGTTATAAAATAAAGAACATTTATAAATAATTTAGATTTCTCTTTGAAAATGTTTCCATTTAAAATCACATATTTATAGTGTTCCGTCTTGATATAGTAACTATTACCATAAGCTGAACTGACATCATAGCATTGTATGAACATGCTTTGTTTCACCATATGAGTATGCCTGTCAGGTGAATTGTACCTGGGAGTTGGATGTGTTGGCTTGTATCAGTCACACGGATTCTGCCTGGAGATTATATCAAACGGTGCAAGTGCCCGTAGAATGCTCAGTTATTTGCATGGAAATAACTTCTAATGTAGACTCCTTCTTCTTCTTCTTCTTCTCCCTCCTCCTTTTTCTTCCTCCTCCACCTCCTCTTCCACATCCTTTTCCACCTCTTCTTCCACCTTCTTCTCTACCTCCTCCACCTGCTTCCTCTTCCACTTCCTCTTCCCCCTCCTCATCTCCTCCTCCCCGTCCTCCTCCTCCCCGTCCTCCTCCTCCCGCTCCTCTTCTCTTCCTCCTCCTCTCCTCCCATTCTCCTCTTCTCACTCCTCTGCCTCTACCACCACCTTGTCTTCCACCTCCTCTACCTCTACTCCTCTTCTCCTCCTCCACTTCCCTCTCCTCCACTTCCTCCTCCTCTATTTCCTCCTTCTCCTCCTCCTGTTCTTCCTCCACACCCCCTCCTCCACTTCCTCCTCCTCCTCCTCCACATCCTCCCCTCCATTTCTTCCTCCTCCACTTTCTCCTCCTCGTCCCACCTCAGCCCCACCTCCTTAGAATTAATCTTATGTAATACATTCATATGTCTGCCCTGACTGAGCAGATCAGATCTATGATGGAAGATATCCTATCACTATCCTGTCTTTTTTTCTTCTCCCAGTTTAATATCTAAAACTACACACAGATGTAGACATAACTATGTGGTTAAGATGCTCACTTCGCTTCTACATGGTTTTGGGTTCATTCCTGCTTTGTGGCAACTTGGGCAGGTGTCTTCTGTTATAACCCCATATTGACCAATACCTTGTGAAAGAATTTGGGAGACAGAAACTGTGTGGAAGCCTGTCTTATACATACATACATATATGTGTGTGCATATGTACATATATATATAGTAATATAAATAATATATAAGTATATGCATATATACATACATATATGTACATATCTATATATACATTCATATATGGGTACAGGACATCAAAAAAACGTTGAACATAATGAGAAACAAAAACATAAAAACAAAAAACATAGAAACAAACTTTTTTTCGAACAACGAAAAAAACAGAGAAACGAGACATACAACATAAAGAATATTCCCCTTCTTCAGTTGTCCCTGTTTCATCTACTCCGTGTGTATATATATATATATATATATATATATATCATCATCATCATCATCATCATCATTTAGCGTCCGTTTTCCATGCTAGCATGGGTTGGACGGTTCAACTGGGGTCTGGGGAGCCCGAAGGCTGCACCAGGCCAGTCAGATCTGGCAGTGTTTCTACAGCTGGATGCCCTTCCTAACGCCAACCACTCCGAGAGTGTAGTGGTGATTTTATGTGCCACCGACACAGGTGCCAGGCGAGGCTGGCGAACGGCCACGCTCGGATGGTGTTTTTATGTGCCACCGACACAGGTGCCAACGAGGCTGGCAGACGGCCACGCTCGGATGGTGTTTTTATGTGCCACCACACACAGGTGCCAGATGAGGCTGGCAGGTGCCAGACGAGGCTGGCAGACGGCCACGCTCGGATGGTGTTTTTTGTGCCACCGACACAGGTGCCAGATGAGGCTGGCGGACGGCCACGATCGGATGGTGTTTGTTACGTCCCCAAAGCACGGAGGCCAGTCTATGCGGTACTGGCTACGGCCACGTTCGGATGATTTTCTTGTGTGCCACCGGCACTGGTACCACAAAGATACAAATTCCATTTATGTTCATCTATTTTGATTTGTTTTGATTTGATTTGATTTCACTTCACTTGCCTCAACAGGTCTTCACAAGTGTCACTTGCCTCAACAGGTCTTCACAATGTCACAAGAAGGAAGGTATGCACAGGTGGACTGTCTACGTCGCCGGGTCTTCGGATGTGTCTTTATGTGCCACCGACACAGGTGCCAGATGTGGCTGGCGAACGGCCACGATCGGATGTTTTTCTTGTGTGCCACCGGTACTGGAACCACAAAGATACAAATTCCATTGATGTTCATCTATTTTGATTTGGTTTGATTTTCACTTGCCTCAACAGGTCTTCACAAGTGTCACGCGTGTCACACACTTGCCTCAACAGGTCTCCACAAGTGTCACACACTTGCCTCTGCCTCAACAGGTCTTCACAAAGTGTCACACACTTGCCTCTGCCTCAACAGGTCTTCACAAGTGTCATAAGAGGGAAGGTATGCACAGGTGGACTGACTACGTCGCCGGGTCTTTGGATGGTGTTTTTATGTGCCACCGACACAGGTGCCAGGTGAGGCTGGCGAACGGCCACGATCAGATGGTGTTTGTTGTGCCCACAGCACGGAGGCCAGTCGATGCGGTACCAGCTACGGCCACTTCGGATGGTTTTCTTGTGTGCCACCGGTACTGGAACCACAAAGATACAAATTCCATTGATATTCATCTATTTTGATTTGGTTTGATTTTCACTTGCCTCAACAGGTCTTCACAAGTGTCACACACTTGCCTCAACAGGTCTTCACAAGTGTCATAAGAGGGAAGTATGCACAGGTGGACTGACTACGTCGCCGGGTCTTCGGATGGTGTCTTTATGTGCCACCGGCACAGGTGCCAGATGAGGCTGGCGAACGGCCACGATCGGATGGTGTTTGTTGTGCCCACAGCACGGAGGCCAGTCGATGCGGTACTGGTTACGGCCACGTTTGGGTGGTTTTCTTGTGTGCCACCGGCACTGGTACCACAAAGAATACAATTCCACTGATGTTCATCTATTTTGATTTGTTTTGATTTGATTTGATTTCACTTGCCTCAACAGGTCTTCATAAGTGTCACAAGAAGGAAGGTATGCACAGGACTGACTACGTCCCAGGTCGGGGCCACGGGTTATGCCTGACTAGTCTTGCCGGTCTTCTCATGCACAGCATACTTCCATAGGTCTCGGTCTCTAGACATTTCCTTAGTGAGACCTAAAGTTCGAAGGTCGTGCTTCACCACCTCGCCCAGTTTTCCTGGTCTACCTCTTCCACAGGTTCCCTCCACTGCTAGGGTGTAGCACTTTTGCACACACTATCTTCAGCCTTTCTTGTCACATGACCATACCAGCGCAGCCGTCTCTCTTGCACGCCACAACTGACGCTTCTTAGGTTCAGCTTTTCTCTCAAGGAACTTACACTCTGACGATTATGAACACTGACATTACACTCCATCGGAGCATACTGGCTTCATTTCTTGCGAGCTTACGCATATCCTCAGCAGTCACGGCCCATGTTTCACTACCATGTAGCATGGCTGTACGTACACATGCATCATACAGTCTGCCTTTTACTCTGAGCGGAGAGGCCTTTTGTCACCAGCAGGGGTAAGAGCTCTCTAAACTTTGCCCAGGCTATTCTTACTCTAGCATTACACTTACACTTCACACACCCACCCCCGCTACTGACTTGGTCTCCTGGTAGCGGAGCTATCAACTACTTCTAGTTTGTCTCCCTGGA
>NC_043014.1:31685675-31693175 GCF_006345805.1 Octopus sinensis
ACATAAATTATATATATATATATAATATATATAATATATATATATATGTGTGTGTGTGTGTGTCTGTGTGTTCATGTTTGTTCCCACCATTGCTTGACAACAGATGTTGGTGTGTTTATGTTTCTATAATGCTGCAGTTCAGCAAAAGGGTCCAATAAAATAAATACTAGGCATTAAAAAAACAAAACAATAGCACTGGGGTCAATTTGTTTGACTAAAATTCTTCAAGGCACTACCCCAGCATGACCAGAGTCTAATGATTGAAACAAGTAAAATATATAAGATAGATAGAGAATGAGAAAGAAGACAGAAAGAGAGAAAAAGAGAGAGAGAGAGAAAGAGAGAAAGAATGTGTGTGTATGTGAGAAAGGGATAGTGAATGTATATGTGAGAGAGAAAGAGAGAAGAGTGAGAGATTCTGATAAACTTACCCTACAATGTATGGTCTTGTATCTGTCTTTAAAAAAATCATTATTATTAATTTCTAATTATTTAAAGGTGGTGAGCTGGTAGAATCTTTGGTATGCCGGATAAAATGCTTAGTGGCATTTTGTCTGTCTTTATGTTCTGAGTTCAAATTCTGCTGAGGTCAACTTTGCTTTTCATCCTTTCGGAGTTGAGAACATATGTACCAGTTGAGTACTGGGGGTCGATGTAGTCAACTATCTCCCTCCCCCACAAAATTTCAGGCCTTGTGCCTAAAATAGAAAAAAACTAATTTCTAATTATCTAGGCATAACCAATTTGAGCATAATCAATTTAGGAAGAATCACTAATATTTACCTCAGTACATAACTGGTACTTACTTCATCCACCTCTAGAAGTATGTATGGGAAAGAAAATAGATTAAAAAGAAACATTAAAAAAACAAGAAAAAAAATCAATTACAATAGGATTTGAACTCAGACCATAAAAGTATGTAACTAAATATGGCAAATCCAAGCCATTTCGTCTGTTACCACCACCCTTTGCCATTCTGACCACTCTCAAACATTTCTAAATAAGTAAGTAATATTATTATTAAGTCACCAGAAAGTTGCAGTTTCCATCTTTTGACTGCTCAGCTATGTCAGTTACATACCAGTGCACACATCGTTAAGGTTTTCCATCATTTAGAACCTTTCATCTTTCACCACACAGTGTAATACAGACTAACACACAAGCAAAACCATTTCGTAGCAAGCAGCCAAGCTTTCTGTGCTTAGTTTTGTACCAAATATATTCTATTTATATGTTTAATATTAATTTACGGCACACTGACCACATACAACATGGGGAAAACTTTGATTCTAGAATACAACCGAAACTAAATTTAGAAAATTCCCTGTGAGATAACAGCAATAACAATGACAACAACCACAACAACGACAATAATAACAACAACATGCTCAATATCACACATGTATGTATGAAATACACATTGTCCATGTATCTACCTCAAACATCAATACAAGCAGAAACAAATGCATTCACACATAATATAGACACAAACATACTCACATGCACACACAAACATACAAACACACACAAACACACACCACACAAATATATATATTATGAATACACACAGACACACCACTCACTTTAACACACAAAAACACACCACTCACTTTAACACTCACAAACACACACACCATGCACTTAAACATGAACACACACAGACACACACACACAAAACACACTTAAACACAGACACATAAACACACAAACACACATAGGCACACAAACATGCAGACATACATACATACATACATACATACATACATACATACATACATACATACATACATACACAAACACACAGACACATACACACAAACATAGAAACATGTACACATGCATACACACACACAACACACTTAGGCAAACATACACTCACACCCATACACCCACACACCGCACACTTAAACACACACACACAGAAGCACACAAACATGCAGACATACACATACACACACAAACACACAGACACACATACAAACATAGAAACATGTACACATGCATACACACACACACTTAAACACACATACACTCACACCCACACACCGCACACTTAAACACACACACACACACAGACACACATACACACAAACATAGAAACATGTACACATGCATACATACACACACCACACACTTAAACATATATAAACTCACACAAACATCCACACACTGCACATGTAAACACACACACACATAGGCACACAAACATGCAGACATACACATACACACACAAACCACACACACACACACACACAAACATACACACACACACACCACACCACATTTAAACACACATACACACCCACACACACCACACACTTAAACACACACACACAAAAACACACACTGCACACCTAAACACACACACACACACACGGGCACTCACACATGTCCATTTTTATACAAATTATTTTTGGAAGCCGTTTGTGTAAGGAACTAGTCATTAATGGTGTCAGGTTTTGGTGCTAAGCTATTCCTGTCTTGTTTGTATGTTTGTTCTTTCTGTGATTACTTTTCCAATCTCATTGGAAATTGATTGATCATTGTATATTGGGTAGGATCTACCCCACCTCCTTCATACACATTCAAGTTGAAATTATAACCCCCACCTCTCTCTCTATCTCTCTTTGTGTGTATGTGTGTGTCTCTCTGTTTTTCTTTATTTCTCCTTTTCTTCTTTGCTGTGTATTTTTATTCAGTAGAAAATTAAATGTTTTTAACGACATGAAAGAAATTAACAGATGATTATAACAATGCATGTAACATGGTGAATCCGAGCACCTTATTTCTTTATTGCCCACAAGGGGCTAAACACAGAGGGGACAAACAAGGACAGACAAACGGATTAAGTCGATTTCATTGACTCCAGTGCATAACTGGTACTTAATTTATCAACCCCGAAAGGATGAAAGGTAAAGTCGACCTCAGCGGAATTTGAACTCAGAGTACCTTGCCAATCTACGGTGCTGCTGCTGCTTCTACTACTATGAATACTACCAACACCAACACTACCACTGCCGCCACCACCACCACAACAACCACTGCCACAACCACCACCACCACCACCACTTTAGAAATGTATTAGTTTGAATCTTTTAAATACACTTTAGCTCTTTACTTTTCATAATTTATTTCATATCTTAAGAATATATATTTAGGAAGTCTCCATAAAACGGCAGAATTCAGAAACCTACCTGGTATACTTCTGAATCCAAGCTTGTCAGATAATTGGTCTGGTACTCTATAACTATGTCCAGGGTGTAAAATGAAAAAGAAAAAGAAAAAAAACCCCAAAATACAAAAAAAAAGCAAAAAACAAAACAAAACTGGATAGCCATATTTGGAATGTCTTTGATTTATAGATCTTCCCAGTCATAGATGACGTTGGTACTAAACAAGTTTAGAAGGGTCAAAGTCAATCTGGAAATTATAATAATGAAGTCCTTAAGTTGTAGTTTTACTGAAGTTACTTCAGAGTGGAGAATTGGTAGAACTGTTATAGTGTCAGTATTTAATTATGATCTTTTACTTTCTGAGTTCAAATCTTATCAAAGTCAAAAGTACATTTCATTCTTCTGGGATTGGTAGCATAAAGTATGAGTCAAGAGTTGGCATCAGTTTATACTGGTGCTCCATTGATTATGATGATGTGGGTTCCAGTTGATCTGATTAACGGAACAGCCTGCTTGTGAAATTAACATGCAAGTGGCTGAGTATTCCACAGACACATGTACCCTTAATGTAGTTCTCAGGGAAATTCAGTGTGACACAGTGTGACAAGGCTGCCTCTTTGATTTACAGGTACAACTCATTTTTGCCAGCTGAGTGGACAGGAACAATGAGAAATAAAGTGCCTTGCCCAAGGACACAATGCATGACCAGGAATCAAACTCATGACCTTATGATTGTATGCCAAATACCCTAACCACCTAGCCATGTGCCTTCACTGGCATCAATTCAATAATTCTTATGAAACATTCTAGAAATAATGGTATCATGGAAGAAGAAGAAAACTTGTAGTGTCTCCTTGGCAAGATTTGGACTTGGAATGAAAAGATAGGCACTTAATCATTTAAGTGTTGACTTTTTAATCCCACTTCTAACATTTTATGAATCCTTTTTTTTTTTTTTAAAAGTCAATTTTTTTTATATTTATATTTTGGATATAACAATTCAGAATCTGCAAACATAATTTAAAGATTGTTTGTTTTTGTTTCTGAACCCAGAACCATGTAGTTCTCAGACATTTTATTACCCCAAACCTTAATATAAGAACTCTTCGCTAGATACTCATTTCTCTGTCCAGTCAGGTTAGGATATTTAACTCTTTACTCTTCGGCTTGTTGGATCCTGTCAAACCATCCAACTCATGCCAGTATGGAAAACAAATGTTAAACAATGATGATGATGATAGTAATGATGATGATAGTGATGATGATGATGATGATGATGATGATGATGATGATGATGAAGTAGTACAATACTAATACTTACTGAATGCACATTGTTGTGTCATCAATTAGAGTAACCCTTTAGCATTCAGATTACTCCATCTCATGTAATAATAATAATAATAATAATAATAATAATAATAATAATAATAATAATAATAGGGGGAGCATCATAGCCATGTGTTGAGAGGGATTCTTTGGGGTTTGAATGATTCACCTCTGGAAACATGGGTGTTTCATTCAACATCCTTAAACAACCCTTAATCAGGGAACTTTTGAGTGGGATGGGTTACCCAACCAGAAGAAAATTCTAACTGGGCCCCACTCGCAAGGTCATGCACTGTTTATCTTGTTATGAGATCACCATGTCGCGCACATATGGTTGTGATGCATGTGCCTGGTGTACCCTTATCAGACGGGTAGTCATGATGGGTATACTGGGCTTCGTATATTTGTACCCCAGTGTCACTTTGATGGCATGCACTGCTCTCTCACTCAATAATAATAATAATAATAATGAAATTAGTGTATACAGTGCTCAGGTGCACAACAACTTGTCAAGAGTGTGTATAAAGCATATGCAGTAATGTTCAAATGTCTGGAAAGTGATCAGTGTATGAGTCAGATACATGCTTGCGTGTGTATGGAGGGGAGAAAATCAGGTGTAGTGTTGACGAATCTCAGGAAGCATGGAAGTTTTGAAGGATGCAGTGCTCCGACAACTAACAACTGATGCCGGCAGTTTGTTCCATGCTTCAGCAACTCTTAGCGTGAAAAAATGTTTCCGAAACTCATGGGAGCTGTGCTGTTTTCTGACTTTGTAAACATGTCCATGAGTGTAATGCTTATTCGTTTTGAATTAATCATGAATTATCTTGTAACTTTAAAATTTCAATGATGTGATTGTTTATTTTTAGAATGACGTTGCATGGTAGGTGTTAGAAGCCTGATCTGGTCAGTTTGAACACAAAACATAGAACATTTGAGATGAATGCTAAGGGATTAAAGCTGTTTTCTATCATTATTTTTGATATGTGCATGTTTACAGTTATAAATATATTTTGTTTGTATTTGAAGTGTATAAATGTATCTTATTTCATCCTTAAGAATTCAAAACAATATCATTTTAAATTTTCAGAATGTGTTTGCTTGTTCCTCTATCAAACTTTTACCCTCTCAACAACTGGCATAAAGCTCTTACTTTGGTGATCTCACAAGCGCCAATAGCATAAAAAAGAGGAAAAGAGACAATAAAAGCCCCCAAGAATACATTGTAAAGTGATTAGCATGAAGAGCATCCACCCACAGAAAACATGTCTAAATTGACACTGGAGCTTGACACAGCCCTTTGGCTTGTTGGATCCTGTCAAACCATCCAACTTATGCCAGTATGGAAAACAAATTTTGTTGATGATGATGATGATGTTGATAATAGTAATGATGATGATAGTGATGATGATGATGATGATGATGATGATGATGATGATGATGATTATGATGTTGATGATGATGATAGTGATAATGATGATGATGATAGTGATGATGATGATGATAGTGATGATGATGATAGTGATGATATTGATGATGATGATGATGATAGTGATGATGATGATGATGATGATGATAGTGATGATGATAATGATGATGATGATGATGATGAAGTTGCACAGTGCTAATACTTATTGAATGCACAATGTTGTGTCATCAATTAGAGTAAATTATTATCAAATAGACGATTTTTATTATCCTGGACAAGAGGCTTTGTTCAGGTCTATTAATGTAATCCCACAGCAGAATGTTTATCAAAATAAAACAGAAGTCACACATAGTCCCTTATTTCTGCTAGCCTTGAGCCACTGAATAACTGAGTAAACTGCAGATGCACACAAGACTTATCATAAAGAGAGAAATTTCTTGATGCAGAAAGAGTAACCATGATAAAATGTCATCATCATGTGACCATCAGGTTGTGTCACATGATATTCTCATGTTAAACACTTGCAATAATAAAGCAATTATACTACACATGTATATGGTGCAATCTAGAAGATATTTTCAGGAGAGACATTTAATAATTTCAAAGAAGTACAAAACTCTAATATCATTCAAAGTACGATCCTCTGACATCAATGTATTTGTAGCACTCAATCTACTTCATGAAGGCTCCATGGAAGGTGTTGAGGACCCTTGTCACAAACTCTTTCATCTCCTTCAGCTTGGGAAACAACAAAGTCACTGGGAGCAAGGTCTTGACTGTAGGGAGGGTGAGGGACAATTTTCATGCCCGTCTCTCTCAAGTAGTTGGTAACCAGAATGGAAGATTGGACTTGTGCATTGTCCTTTTGCAATGAAATCTCCTCTTGATCTCCTTCACAACCTCCATGCAGTACTCTTTGTTGGCTGTCTGGCCAGAAGAAACCCAGTAGATGTAGATGATGCCCTTGCTGTTAGAAAGGGAACCATCATGAGCTTTCTGGTAAACTTGCTTTGCCTGGTCTCTTGTGTCAGCCAAATACAGACGCTAGGTTTATACAAGTTAATCTATAAGCAGTCTGAAGCATTTCTTACGTTTCTGTAGCATTGTTTCCCAGTTTAACACAAAAATTTATTGCATAGTGAGCTTTTAAATTGTCTTTACATCCTAACAGCATTCTGTAAACTAGTCAGCTGTGAAAAGCAGTGTTTAGTAGGGTGTGTTCAAAGCATTTTTACAGCTGTCTCCTTTAATTTGCAACAACAAAATTTAGCGGGTCTGCTTATTAGATATATAGTAATAATATACTAAAATTACAATAACGTAGGACAGTTATAACTGCTGCTCCTAAAAAAGTCTCAAACCTTCTGGAATGCACCTCATACTTTTCAATTGTTTAAAAACCAGTACAGTTACTATAAAATATCCATGTTCTTTACCCATGAAATTAATAAATAAATTCTGTTGTGTCTGGGGAGAGTCATTTTTTTTTTGTGCCTTATAATGTAACACACTCACTGGTAAAATTTTCACTTATTTCTTACTTTTATTTTCCTAAAATTTTCGTTGCATCTT
>NC_043014.1:31698175-31710675 GCF_006345805.1 Octopus sinensis
CCCCCCCCCACACAGAGGCTTCTTTCAGTTTTTGTCAACTAAATCCATTCACAAGGCATTGATTGGCCAAGGATTATAGCAGGAGACACTTGGCCAAGGTGCCATGCTGTGGAATTGAACCTGGAACCATGCAATTGGAAAGCAAACTTCTTACCACATGGCCATGCCTGCATTTATATCATCTTAATGATTTCTGTAAGTATGGCAGTTAATATCACACATGTTTCAGTCAATAATGAGCTCATCAGTCAAGCAATACTTCACCAAGTACAGCAAAGTCTATACTTCACTTGATGAAACAAACTGACATATGTCTGGAGTTGTCTCCCATACTTACTCTTTTACTTGTTTCAGTTATTTGACTGTGGTCATACTGGAGCACTGCCTTTAGTCGAGCAAATCAACCACAAGACTTATTCTTTGTAAGCCTAGTACTTATTCTACCGGTCTCTTTTGCTGAACCGTTAAGTTGCGGAGACGTAAACATACTAGCATCAGTTGTCAAGTGATGTTGGAGGGACAAACACAGACACACAAACACACATACATATATATATGCATATATATACAACGGGCTTCTTTCAGTTTCCGTCTACCAAATCCACTCACAAAGCTTTGGTCGGCCCGAGGCTATAGTAGAAGACACTTGCCCAAGGTGCCACGCAGTGGGACTGAACCCGGAACTATGTGGTTGGTAAGCAAGCTACTTACAATACAGCCACTCATGTGCCTAAAATAATTGCTTTGCTCATTAACTAATATTCTTATTTTCCTCACTGCATGATTATTTCTAGTTACTGTATTTAATGTTTCCTGAATTAAATATGTTAACTCTAACATGTGGATGACTGGGTAGATTCCGTCTATGAATTAAGGATAATATATAGGCTTAGAGTTTTTTTAAGAGGGAGACCAAGATCATAATTCTTCTCACCTCCACTTCACCTTACTCTCCTTACACGCCTTCCTCTCCTTTTTGTTTATTTTATACATCCTCCTCTACTTAAGAGCAACTTCTCATTGTTGACTCTCTTTTTACTTTTTTTAATTGATTTATGGTAAATTTTATAGCCAACTATCTCATACAAATCACTCGCACCCATTTTTTTTGTCTGTCTGCTTGTCTTCATTGGCAATTATTTTTTTATTTTTTCCTTTTGCAGTTTCTTCCAATGGCTTCCTTCTCCCCCTCTTCTTGCTCACCACCACCACCACCACCACCAGCAGCGGTCATCCTCCTCCTCCTCATCATTATTATTATTGTTATTCAGCCTTATTTCTTCCCTTTCCTTTTCTTGTTCAAAGCCTAAAGGGATATTATTTTTACTCCCCACCACCCCTATCCATTCTGCACATGGTCACAGCCAAACACTGGAGTTCTTTCACACATCTTATTCCTTTTTTTTTTCATACAGGACAAACCTCTGCACCTGACACTTCACCAAAATCTTCCTCTCCTATCCTTTCACTAAAAGAGAAAAAAAAAGAAAAACAAAACAAAACAAGACAAAATTGATCAAACAGTCGAAAGTAAACTACTACTACTACTACTACTACTACTACTACTACTACTACTACTACTACTACTACTAATAATAATAATAATAACAATGATAATCCTTTCTACTAAAGGCACAGGCCAGATATTTTGGGGGGGAAGTAACCAGTCGACTATGTAGACCCCAGTGTTTCACTGGTACTTGATTTATCGACCCCAAAAGGCTGAAAGGCAAAGTTGACCTCAGCAGAATTTGAATTCAGAATGTAGCGACGGGCAAAATACCAAACAATTCTGCCATCTCATCACCGTAAATAATAATAATAATAATAATAATAATATTAATAAAGGTTTCAAATTTTTGCACAAGGCCAACAATGTTGGGAGTTGGGTAAGTCGATTACATGAATCCCAGTGCTCAGCTGGTGCTTATTTTATTGACCCTTGAAATGATGAGATGTATAGTTGACTTTGGTAGAATTTGAACTCTAAATGTGAAGACAGATGAAATACCACTATGCATTTTGTCCAGTGTGCTAATGATTCTGACAGCTCATCACTTTGAATAATAATCCTTTCTACCAGAAGTACAAGGCTTCAAATTTTGGGGAAGGGATTGAGTTGATTACATCAACCCCAGTACATAACTGATACTTATTTAATTGATCCCAAAAGGATGAAAGGCGAAGTTAACCTCGGCAGAATTTGAACTCAGAACATAATGACAGACGAAATACCTATTTCTTTACTATCCACAAGGGGCTAAACACAGAGAGGACAAACAAGGACAGACAAACGGATTAACTGGTATTTAATTTATCGACCCCGAAAGGATGAAAGTCAAAGTCGACCTTGACGGGATTTGAACTCAGAACATAAAGACAGACGAAATACCGCTAAGCATTTTACCCGGCATGCTAACATTTCTGCCAGCTCACCGCCTTAAATAATAATAATAATAATCATTGTTTAACGTCTGCTTTCCCTGCTGGCATGGGTTTGACGGTTTGACTGAGGACTGGTGAGCCAGATGGCTGCACCAGGCTCCAATTTGATCAGGCAGAGTTTCTACAGCTGGATGCCCTTCCTAATGCCAACCACTCCAAGAGTGTAGTGGGAGCTTTTATGTGCCACCAGCATGAGGACCAGTCAAATGGTGTTTTTTATGTGTCATCTGCAGAGGAGCCAGTCCAGTGGCACCGGCAACAACCTCGCTCGAATGTTGTTTTTCACATGCCACTGGCACAAGTGTCAGTAAGGTGACAGTGGTATCAATCACGCTCAAATGGTGCTTTTTATGTGCCACTGGCATGGGACCCAGTCTACGGCCCTGGCAACGATCATGCTTGGATGGTGCTTTTAACGTTCCAGTGGCACAGGTGCCAACCATGCGGTGTTGTCATCGGCCATGTCAGCGAATTTGATTTTGATTGTGATTTCACTTGCCTCAACAGGTCTTCACAAGCAAAGCTTAGTGTCCAATGAAAGAAAGGTACGCCTATGTTGGCTGGTTACACCGCTGGCATAATAATATTAATTTGGGGACAGTATCAAAGGCATTAAGAGAAATATAAAGAAAATCAGAATAGAGTGCCCAGTAGAACTGTTACAAAAGGTTTGCCCCCTTGGCACTGCCAGGATGATCAGGTACGTATTAGACAGTTGAAAAGAACAGACAGCATGATACCATAGGCTGCAAGGAGCAAGTCTGCTACATATGCAAAAATCCAGGAGATCCAACAAAACTTTAGTTAAAAAAAAAATTAATAATGATGAGGATGTATTTTATTGGCTATCCACTATTGCTTAAGATAACAAAATACAAAAAGAAAACAATTGCAAAAAACAACATTAAGGGATTTACATAGAATAAAGAGGGGGAAACCTACCAAACAATAAAGGCACATAAGTAAATCAATAACAATCAATAGCAATAACAATATTGAATAACAAAGTAACCAGAGAGGATCACCAAAATGGTGGTGGTGGTGAAGGGGCTACCATGTAGGGCGATTTGGGAGCACCCTAGATGCAGCCCCTAAATTACTCTGATACACCATGGAAAGTGTCTTTGCTCAGTTTTTGTGTAGTTAGAGTAAAACCTGTCAGCTTATACCCCTCTCACTCTGCCCCTTTTACTGAAGAGGAGCATTTCTCTCTTTCTCCCTCTCTTCCTCACTTTCAGTTTCTTTCTCTCTCTCTCTTTCTCTCTCTCTCTTTCTCTCTCTCTCTTTCTCTCTCTCTCTTTTGCTCTCTCTCATTCTCTCCTTCTCTCTCTCTCTCTTTTGCTCTCTCTTTTTCTTTCTCTCTCTCTTTCTATCCATCCTCCCTTCTTCAAGTGGTACTTGAAAAAGTTGATGAGAGCTTATGATTCCTTCAACAAACAAGGGACATCCAAAAATTAATCTAATATAATCTTCTTATCACCATCACCACCGCCACTACTACCACCACCACCGTCATCATTGTCATGGTTGTTGTCATCATCATCACTACCATTGTCATTGGAAGCAGCTACAGTGGTGGTGTCATCATCATCATCATCATCATCATCGTCACCATCATTGTTATAATTGTCTTCGTCATCATCATCATCATCATCATCATCATCATCGTCATCACCATCACCATTATCATCGTCTTCGTCATCACCATTGTCATCATTATGATCACCATCATCACAACTATGACCTATGTTTCTAGATTGTTATTCTTGCTGCTATTTTAGTTTCTGATCAAGTCAGATTGACCAAATCTTAGGTAAATGTACAGAAAGAGCAAGACTAGTTATCACCAACTCTATTATGTCTATCGTCGTCATCGTCACTGTCATCATCTTCATCATAATCATCATCATCCTCATTGTCACCACTTCATAATCTTTATTATCATAGCTTCATTGTCATCACAATTATTTTTATCAGTTATCATCACCATCATCAACCACTATAATCACTATCATCACTATCATTGTCATCCTTGTCATCATCGTCATCATCATCACTGTTGTCATCATCGTCACCATCATCACTATCGTCAACATTAACTTCAAAATCATGATCATGATGATGATGATCATCACCATCATCATTTTCATCATTGTCATCAACTTCATCATGATCATCATCAACATCAACATCATCTCTATAGATAGATACTGTCGTCAATAATATTATCGCTGCTCTCATCTTCATTACCCTCATCATTACTATTGTATTGTCATCTTTCTGTTTCTCTATCTTAATTGGCCTATATTGAAATAGAAATATTCAAAATATTTCCCCTCCAAGTCTGCTGTTGGGGTGGAGTGAAAGTGTAGTAGGGAGTGGGTAGAAAAAATAACAAATGAAACAAAACAAACTGTTATACCCTTCACCTCCCCAATTAGAAATCTAAGCCATAAGTGTTCTGTTCAAGTTATCTTTGTTTTACATCATCATCATCATCATCATCATCATCATCAACATCACCATCATCACCATCATTTAATGCCCGCTTTAGACAGTTTGTGTGGAATTGGTAAGCTGGAGAGCTGTACCAGGCTCCAGTTTGTTTTGGTTTGGTTCCTATGGCTGGATGCCCTTTCTAATGCCACCCACTCTGCAGAGTGGACTAGGTGCTTTTTATATATCACCAGCACAGTTGCCTTTTATCTGTCACTGGTATGGGTACCATTATGTGTCACTGGCAGTGGTGGATTAACCATTAAACGAAATAAGCACGTGCTTATGGCGTCGCAGGAAGAAGTGAGGCACGACAGAAATGGTGAATGGTTTAAGGTACCAAAGAAATCACTTTAAACATGCAAAAATGATATTCAGGATGCCTTTATCTCTGCAAAGTATAGATGCAGATGTGTTACCTAAGATTAATTTTGGGGATCTGATCAAAGACTTTGCAATTCAAAAAAGTTGGAGGAAACTTTTCAAATATAAATAAAGTGGAAATATACAAAAATAAACATTATTTTCCCTCTTACTGTTTTGTTTCGCTTTGAAAAATAAAAATTTATTTTATGGTTTGTTATTGTTTATATTTTGAATTACATATCTTTTATGGTGGCACCAAAGTCTTTAAAGTGGGGTCATAATCTAGCCCTGGTCACTGGCATGGTTGTCTGTTATGTATCACATGCATGGTTGCCTTAAATGTGTCACTGGCACGGGTGCCTTTTATATGTCACTGGCACAGGTACCTTTTACATATTACCAGCACTGGTCTCGACTAAGATTTCACTTGGCTTGACGTGTCTTCCGAAGCACAACAAATTGCCAAAGGTCTTGGTCACCTTTATTCTTTTATTCTTTAATTTTTTTTAGTCGTTTGACTGTGGCTATGTTGGAGCACTGCCTTTAGTCAAGCAAATCATCCCCAGAACTTATTCTTTGTAAGCCTAGTATCTATTGTATCGGTCTCTTTTACCAAACTGCTAAGTTACAGGGATGTAAACACACCATCGGTTGTCAAGCGATGTTGGGGGGAAAAACACAGACACACAAACATACACACACACACATGCATATACATATATATATATATATATGTCGTACAGCCAAGACTGCACCTATATATATATATATATATAATATAATATATATATATATATAATATATATATATATATTTATATGATGGGCTTCTTTCAGGCTTTGGTCGGCCTGAGGCTATAATAGAAGACACTTGCCCAAGGTACCATGCAGTGGGACTGAACCCAGAACCTTGTGGTTGGGAAGCAAGCTTCTTACCACACAACCACTCCTACGCCTACTTGTCATGAATTTTGTAAGACTTAACATCCAAAGCTTATACTTCACCTCATCCCAATAACCACTTATTAAGAATTAAGTCTAAATCCCATTTAGTTCAACTTAACTTTTATCTCTCCTGACAAAATCAGTACCAGTAATATACTGAAGCTTAACCTTTTAACATTCAGATTACTCTGTTAAATGAAATGCTCATTTATTCACATCGTTTTCAAATAATCTTGCATCATCCCCATAGCTTTGAGACTTTGATGATGTCTTTCAGTCATAAGACCATGGCCATGCTGGGGCACCACCTAGAAAAATTTTACTTGAATGAATTGACCTCAGTACTTTTTCTTTTTTGTTTTAAGCCTGGTACTTATTCTATCAGTCTCTTTTGCTGAACCACTAAATTACAGGGACATAAACACATATATGTATATGATGGGCTTTTTTCAGTTTTCATTTATCAAATCCACTCACAAGGTGCCATGCAGTGGAGCTGAACCAAGTGTCCAGATGACAAAAACAAAGTTTGAAGGGAATAGTAGTAATTTCCTTTGATTTCTTGATAGAAACAAATAAGAAATAGCACTGACTGACCAAAGACGAAAACAAAAATAAAAATTTTGTTACACAGTGTAATGTTTACATTGCTAGAGCTGGTTTTAATTCCTAATTTAATATTATTTATTATTATTACTATTCAGTATAAAGCAATGAGCTGGCAGGGTCGTTAGCATACTTGGGTGAAATGCTTAGCAGTATTTTGTCTGTTTTTACATTCTGAGTTCAAATTCCACTGAGGTTGACTTTATGTTACTTTTCAAAAATTCCAATTCTAAAGGGTCGAAACAAACCTGAGCAATGCCGGGCGATACTGCTAGTATATATATATATATATATATATGTTTATGTATGTATATATTGTTAGCCACTAAGGGACATGCTCAAGTGATTAAGGTCAAGCAAGTAACAAGCAAATCTGTGGTATTGGGCAGAATATTTGCTATAATGATACTTCTGTCTGAAATGTAATGGAAAATAGGTCACACACACACGTACACATGCACACACACACACATCCATTTTTAGAATATTGTTTTTTTTTTACACATATGACTTACAGCTATAATGGATATATGTGATGTGCACTGAAAAAAAAAAGATCATTATTCCAGAAAAGAATTCTTTCATGTTCTCTCAAAAGTTTATAAAATTCTTATGATGTCAACAATATATATATATATATATATGTGTGTGTGTGTATATATACATACATATATATATATATAATATATATATATATATATGTGTGTGTGTGTGTGTGTGTGTGTGTGTATTATGTGCATATACATACATATATATGTGTATGTATGTAGAAATATTAATATTTCTAAATCTCTCTGTATGTATGTATATGTATGTATGTATGTATGTATTTATGTATGTATGTGTGTGTGTATATATATATATATATATATACACACACACATACATATATATATATATACACATACATACATATATATTATATATATATGTGCATATACATATATATTTCTTTACTGCCCACAAGGGGCTAAACATAGAGGGGACACACAAAGACAGACAAAGGGATTAAGTCGATTACATCGGCCCCAGTGCGAAACTGGTACTTTATTTACTGATCCCGAAAGGATGAAAGGCAAAGTCAACCTTGGCGGAATTTGAACTCAGAACATAACGACAGATGAAATACTGTTAAGTATTTCGCTCGGCGTGCTAACATATATACATATATACATATATATCAACATCATCATTGTTTAACGTTCACTTTCCCATGCTAGCACGGGTTGCACAATTTGACTGAGGACTGGCGAACCAGATGGCTGCACCAGACTCCAATCTTGATCTGGCAGAGTTTCTATAGCTGGATGCCCTTCCTAACGCCAACCACTCCAAGAATGTAGTGGGTGCTTTTACATGCCACCGGTACGAGGGCCAATCAGGCGGTACAGGCAATGGCTATGCTCAAATGGTGTTTTTTACATGCCAACTGCATAGGAGCCAGTCCAGCGGCACTGGCAACAACCCTGCTTGAATGTTTTTTCACGTGCCAGTAAGGCGAGTGCCATATATATGAATATATATACATATATGTACTAGCAATGCATTCTGGCGTTGCCAGGGTGTTATGATCTACAGCCATATTGTATTATTTGTCCCTTTATTATGGGCAGAATCAGCACAGCTGATATATAGTGAACTAAATTACTGGCCTAATGGAAGTTATTGTTTGTTTAAAAGTGCAGGGGGAGGAGAGGGTGCAATTTGCATAAAAGTGCTTCCTGTTCTTAAAAAAGATCACAAACTATGTATTGTTTCATTGTATTAAAGGAGGTTAATACGATTTTGCCCAGAAATCATATTTTCAAAATTCTAGTTTCTCCCCGTCCCCACCACAATTTCTTAATTTGTAACTTTTTTAGGAATTGTTTATCCATGTAGAAAAATACAGGGATTATGAATCTGGGATAAATATTTTTTTTAAAGTTTAATTTTTCTTAAAGAAACACTCAATGCCCCTTCCCCCACCAAGCCCACCCATCACCTACCTGCTTTCAAAAAGCTAAAAACATACACTGTTTCACTTTCATCTAATGTTTCATGCATGCATAGAATTGTACTGAAATAGCAGACATAAAAAATACCAGACCACCACCAGAAAACCCGATATGCTAGAAACAACAGGTAAATGACATTATTTCTGAAGAAACTTCCCCACTTTCCAAAAAGCTTAAAGTGAAACATTGGAAGTTTGTAGCTTTTCAAAAGTGCTGAGGTGATGGGTGGATGTTTGGGAAGGAGATTTTAGTGTTTCTTTAAGAAAAAAAGGAAGAAGAAAATTGTTTAAGATTTGTACTCTGTTTTTTTCTGTATGGATTACCAAGAAAAAAATTTGGAAAAAAGTAAAAACAATGAAAAGATTGGGATAGGGAGGGAGAAAGTTAAAATATTGTGAACATGTTTCTTGGGTGAAAACAAGAATCAGAAGAAATTTAGGAAAAAAATCGGGAGAAGGGGGTACAAATGTCACCTCATACATGCTAGAAACAACAAGTAAAGGACAGGTTTTCTGGGAGAACTCCTTTAAAATTCATATCGAAGATCAGGATTTTAAATACACTCATTACAAACACAAATTACAGAACAGAAAAAGGTGATTTTAATTGGATTTCAGTTGTAATTTTGCGCATGCACATAGCAAGAAATAACATAATTCCCGCAGAAGTTTTAGTTAAAGTGTGTGTGTGTGTGTGTGTGTGTGTGTGTGTGTGTGTGTGTGTGTGTGTGTGTGTGCGTGTGTGCATGTGTGCGTGCCAAACGAAGTTATTTTATGGCATTCTTTCATTTGAAACAGGAAAGTTGTCAACTCAATCATATTGGATCATATGATTGTTAGTTAATGTCCATAGAATTAAAAAAAATTTTTGTAATGCAAATATGTAAATGAAGATAAAGTTTATTTGTTAGCTGAAAGATTACTGAATCTTTTGATACCCCATATGTCAAAATCAGCAACTGCCTTGAAGAATTTTTACTCAAATGAATTGACCTTAGTACATTTTTTTTTGTTTAAGCTTGGTACATATTCTATTAGACACTTTGACCGAACCGCTAAGTTACAGGGATGTAAACACACAAACAACTGTTGTCAAGCAGTGGTCAGAGACAAACAGAGTCACAAATACACACATACGTGCATGTGTGCACACACACACGCACACACACAATTGACTTCTTTCAGGTTCCATCTACTAAATCCACTCAGAAGGTTTTGGTTGACCTGAGACTATACTAGAAGCCCAAGGTGCCACACAGTAGGACGGAACCCAGAACCATGTGGTTTGGAAGCAAGCATCTTACCACACAGCCACTCCATAGAGTGTAAAAGCTTTACGTCATTGGTGTTAAAGCATATCTGAGTAATAGATCTGTAGCCACAGACTGAACCTCATAATCTTGAAGGATGTGAAGGGTGCTGGTGGTGCCTGAGATGGCTGTTCAGGCCAAGTGTGATATAAAAGAGCTGGGAGCATTTATTGCAGGGCAGTGTTGGTGGAGGATGAGGAAGTGTGAGTTGCTCTTCGTGTTGTCGACACTGGATCTCTGTATCTTGAGGTCATTTTCCATCAGATCTGTTCCCTTGATGTTGACATGCCACCACCTTGCATAGAACTTGGCAATTGTCTCTCAGGCTTATAATAGAAGACACTTGCCTATGGTGCATTGCAGTAGGACCGAACTTAAAACCATGTGGTTGCAAAGTGAGCTTCTTCACCACACAGCCACCTTGGGTCCTGTGCTTCTTGGCCCCTGTTACGAATTCCTTATTTCTTCCACTCTGTTCAAACTTTTTAGATATTGGTTTTTCTTGCCATCATTTTATTGTGGCATTCCTTAGCCTCATCTTTGGCTTAGATTTGACCCTTTTTGCTCAATTACTGTTGTTGATTTTCCTTTTCTTTCCAAACTATCTTTTATTTTAGCCTTTGTGTTTGTTGAAGAGAGAGAAAAAAAAACAGTTCTATATTTTGTTTGTTCATGGCTATTTGCATTAATTTTTCATGATTCTTTCTGAACACTAACCACTTTACAATGTGTAAAAGCACCCTGTACATACTGTAAAATGGTTGGGATTAGGAAAGACATCCAACTGTAGAAACCATTCCAAAATCTGACACTAGAATTTGACACAGTCCTGTAGCTTGATAGATCCTATTAAAACTGTCCAAATCATGCCAGCATGGAAAATGTACAATGATGATAATGACGACAATGAAAACAACAATGACGTCAACGATGACGAGAATGACGACGACAATGATGACGATGACGGTAATTTGCTAAATTTTCTTTGTAGTCTAACAATGGATATTTTATAACAGTTTTCCAATTGCAATAAAAATCCTGCCATCTTGTATTTGTTTTTAATTATTCTATGTCAGATTTTGGGTGATGTATTTTAATAATCATATCTCTCTTACTTTTCTGTCTAATTTTATTACTTTGTTTGGTATCTAACTGAGAATATCATAACTGTAATTTATTACTGGGAGAGCTGAAGTATTGGTACATATTACCTTATTTTTGCATTTAGATCTGTTTTAAATTCTAATTTAATGCTTTTATAATACTGTTCCTTAATCTTTCCTCTCCTTTACGTTTATTACACATTGTCTTGTCCATTGATTCTTAAATATATCTAAGTCTGTGTCTAACCCTTTCATACCGTATTTATTTTGAGATGCTCTATGTTTCTTTCAATTGCTTTAAATATAACAAAGAATTTAGTAAAATAACGTAGTTATTATTCAGCTGGTGTTAGGAACATAAATTGTGATTAAGGTTTAGTGGAAGATTTTAGTTCAAAACTTATAAAAACAAGACATTTGTACTCAGAGCCAGAGTCGGTTTGGTAATGAAAGGGTTAAGCCAGTTCTCTAATCTCAATTTTTTTGTTAAGCATGATAAGGTGTTCTTAATATTTCTCTCTTCAAGGTTGCCTTGATGCATTTTTCTACTTCAAATCTCATGTTAGTTTTTCTGGTAAATCCATATACTATCTGCAGTAGCTTTTCTAGTTGTTTAACATTTGCAGCAGGCAAGTTGAGATTATCAGCATACAAAAGATTTGCTGATTGACTTATTTATAGCTTCAGTATCCCAATCCACACCAGTTAATTTATCAGTTAAAGGTGTCAGTACCAGAGTAAAAGAAAAAGAAGTCTTCTTGGAATATTCTTTTCTAATAAGAATGGATTTAATTTTCATAATTCCTAATTTTGTGTGTATCTGCAAAATTAATTTTCATTTATTCATGATATGTTTTAGATTTCCTCTTATTATTGTTGCTATCTTACTCATAGCTAGTGTTTACAAGGTCCACATCTGGAGAATACAGTCAAAAGCCTTCTGGTAGTCAATCTATACCATGCTCAGACTCTTTTTGTTCCTTCAGTAATCAGCCACAATTATGATTTCATTTGACTCATGAAACCAAGTGATATTGTAGTCATGGCTGATGCTGGTGTCATGTAACTGGCATCCATGCTGGTGGCACATAAAAAGCACCCTCTGAACATTGGGCCTCACAGAGGCAATGATAAGTGACCAAGACCTTTGGCAATAGGCCGTTCTTGAGAAGACCCATCAAGACAAGTATCATGAAACTTGCACCTGTGCCAGTGGCACATAAAAAGCATCCAT